>NC_066587.1:17445057-17527557 GCF_905475345.1 Vespula vulgaris
TTCCTAATCTTGCTTAGAGCGTGACGAACGAACGTCAACGTTTTAGATAGAAAAAGACCATGGTCGATCCCGTTGAAATCACGTGACTCATTCGATGACGCTACCTAGATTTTCCCTTCTTTTTCTACGTGTATTTATATATTTAAGTATATATCATATATCTTTCTCTCTTTCTTTTTCTATCTTCCGCCATGTTGGTTCCACGTCACGCTCGAAAATCATAGATCGAATCGATTTAGAATTTTCGTAGCTCCCGATCGTGATAGTATCAACGACGTAAACGTCGCGACGAATTTCTTGGAGCTAGTATAGACGAGATCGATACGGAGCACACGATTTTAAAAAGATAATCGATTAGTTTCGCACCATGAAAGAGACATTATATATACGATGCTTCGATATAAATTACCAAACGAAATTTGGTAGCGAGAGACACCCTCCGATCCTTCGATCGTGCGAGAGATTTGGATTCAATAATTAATTTTTGTCGTTTTTTTTTCTTTTTTTTTTAGCGAAGTTACATTAAAAAGAATAGTTTGTTATTATTATTATTATTAATAGTATTATTATAGCAAACAATATTTTTAAACAATTCCTTTCCCTCTCTTTCCAAATCACCTTCGAGCGAATTTGCAATAGCGAGTATTTATGTTATAATTTTCAACGATTATAGATCTACAGTATTAACGCGATTAATAATTCCATTGATAATTTCAAGTTTCATTGATATCGATCGCGATGATCGAAATAATTGAATGAAGAAAGAAAGAAAAGAAAAAGAAATAAGCAGAAGACGAAGGAGAAGAAAAAAGAAAAAGAAAAACAAGAAAAAACAATCTAGATTTATATGCGTTAAAGCGACGAATATCATCGATACAATTACAATCAAGGTATACGTTGGAAATGAAAGAGTTAAAAAGGATGAGTGTAGTGAAGGATAGGATGGGATGGGATGGAATGGAATGGGATGGATGAGTGGAGGAAGATAGGAGAAGGGGAGGAAGTAGAGGGAGAGATGAAATAGAGGAACACACGAGAGAACGTGACGAGGAGAAATATTGTCAATATTTGGATTCTCTTATGGATATGAATCGATCGAATCATCGTCAGGGTGAATAGAAAATCACGTAGAATTTATATTATAAGCTTCGAGTGTCCGATTCGCATGAAATGAAAGGGTTAACTGAACTTGGAGAATATACTAAGCTTGAAACTGGTAGTAGTCATTGGAACGACTTCACCTTCTCGTGGTTGGTTTCCAACGTTCGTTCGATGTCGGAACTAACGTCTCGTTAACGGCACCGTTTACGTCGACGACTATAGCGCCGTTACGGAAATATATATATATATGTGTATATATATATATGTACACATATATAGGTATATAGGTATACGTATTGCAGAAGAGTAACGGCAAAAGCCTTTGGCGAATAGAAGCCAACGATGATATAAAAAGTTGCACGACCGCGAAAGAACGTTTTACTTGTGAACAATGCTCACCTCTCCCCAGGCTCCCCCTCTCCCTCCCCATTTTCCACCCCTCCTTTTTTCCGCAACACCCTACTGCATCACCGCGATGCCCATTCGAGACTTTAAGGGTAAAATCCTTTTCGACGATCGCCGTTGCACGCCTACCACTCTTGACTAGATTATATCTATTTTCTTTTCTCTTCTTTCTTTCTTTTACTTCTTCTTTTTTTCTTTTCCTTTCCTTTTTTCTTTTCTATTTTCTCTTATTAATCCGTTTGTACGACGATTATCGTTTTTAATATATCCCTCAACGAATCGATCGAATTCGAATATTTTCAAGAACATTTGAAATCATTCGGAGATATCACCGACTAATTTATTTCTCTTCGATATCTCGATGAACTTATCGGAAGGAGTTAATTGTGGGAACGAGAAATATCGGAAGAATATTTGATGGGAACAAATGGAGCGATGAAGAAGGAGGGGAAGAGAAGATTATGATATATGAATAGAAAATAAATGTACACACAGTGAGATTTAGGAAATAACGAATAAATTATTATTTTACACACACGTCGGTGTACTTCTTATATGTACAGATTTTATATACAGATCGTATTCATTTTCTTTCTTTTTTTTTTGTTGTTTTTTTGTCTTTTTTTTTCTCTTACAATTGCACTATCGCAGAATATTATAACCGAACTCTTTCGCTCGTTCGGAAGGAAGGGAACGAACTTTGGAGGAAACTGTCGATCTCGAGAGAGCAAACAGAAGGATTTTATCTACGATATATATATATATATATATATATATATATACATATATATACATATACATACATACATATATATATATATAACGTTCATTCGTTCATTTGTTCTCTCGCTCGCTCGCCGCTCGTACATATTATGTATGTACAATATATTTGTACACGCTTTATATTTTCGAAGAAAAATCGGAACCACCGTCGGTTCGTCGCATTCTCTCTCTCTCTTTTTCTCTCTCTCTCTCTCTCACTCTCACTCTTTCACCCTCTCATCTCTCTCTCTCTCTTCAAATAAATCACGTTAACGGTATACGCAGAGAACGCACGCTTTTGGAATTTGCATTAACTTTAAAATAATTTGTTTCAATTCATTTCATTCGAGACTGTTACACCGGCTTGCAGCAAGTGGCCATACACGCACATACCTATATAACTCAAAATACGTAGTTACGTACTATACGCATATACACACGGGTGCACGCACATACGTACGTACGCACGCAAGTATGTACGTACGAACATACATATACATACATAAACATAGAAATTCGTGAAAATTTAACCAGCTACCATGTCACATTTTCGATATGACTTCGTGACGACGGTTACGTAAATGTCGTACAAAACGTACCGGAAATGATCTCTCTCTCTCTCTCTCTCTCTCATTTTCAACACATGCGGACACACACGCACAGTTAGACAGGCAGGCAGACAGGCAGGCAGGCAGAAAGATACACACATAATCCCTTTTGGTGGTACTCGATAAAGGCAACTTTTTCGATATATAACGAATCGTTAGATGATTTAGAGAATGTAGGAGGGGTGCGAGTAGCATATAGTGAAACGTTTCTAATTTTCTACAAAAGTATTTTGAAAGAGGAGATTTCGTGCGGTGTGTCGAACGAGAGACCCTTCTTCGTTCCACACGTAGATTTAACGCGATTCTTTCTATTCTCGTTTGGCTTACTCTCGCGCCATATGTTTCCGCGCGCGTACTTCCCTGTCACGGAATCACCCCATTCATGTTCGCCGAACGGACAATGGCGCGAAATGTGTCGACGTTAAATCAGAGTATAGCTGGTGGTACCTAATGTTAAATGGCACGGCTACGATCTTGTTAGCTTGTCATTTATAAATGATGTACGTTTTAGATCGGAGTAATTACGCCGGAGCTATGGTCTGTGGAGAAAGATAGAAAGAGAGAGAGAGGGAGAGGGAGAGAAAGAGAGAGAGAGAGAGAGGAAAAAGAGAGAAAGAGACAGGTGAACGCGTTAACAGAAGTGGAAACGTGATTGAAGTACGCTGACTAGCACGCACGTATATACTTTCTTTCTCTCTCTTTCCTTTTTTCTTTCTCTCTCTTTCTCTATCTCCCTCTCTTTCTCTCTCATTTCTCATTTTCGTCATTTCCAATATCATACGTTTCTAATTCATTAACGTTACTTTTTCTTTCCTGACTGGGAAATAAATTTTCAGCTTTATCTTCGTCTCTCTTTTTCGTTCTATTTCGCTCTCGCTCCGTCATACTCACACAGTCGGTCGCAGGATAATTCGGCGGTTTCTCCAAGGAGGAAGAGAAAGGTCGAAAGGATGGGGAGAGAGCTTACCTAAGAGAAGGAGGACGACGGTGGCGGCAACGGTGGCGGCGACTGGTCTACGTCCATTGATGGTGCGCCGAGGGCAATGTAAGTGGCAGTGGTAGGGGCGGCGGTGGGGGTGGCGGTGGTAGCGGCAGGGGTCTCTCCAAAACAGGAACCGGAGAGACGTCCGGCATGGCGAACCTTAGCTTCTGCCAAAACAACTTGTCTCCCCATACCAGGACGGTGTGCGAGGAGATTCTCTTTTTGAGATCGGCGTCGAGATCGCGGGGGCAAACACCGCCGACCAGGAGCAATATCACCGAGCGACCCTTCCCTTTGAGGGCGTCCCTTAGGGCCGCCTTGAACTCGAATCTCGCCCACTCGCCGTGCAAAAAGTTCTTCGATAGTACGAGAATGGTGCGCCGAGACGAATCGGCAGCCTCGGCTACGGCATCGGCGACATTGCTGCCGGCACCTAGATCCCGATAGTGCAGGCACAATCGATAGGAGCTCTCGAGGCCAGGAACGAGGATCGTAGAGACGAAGGCCTCGTCTACCGCCGAATAGGAGATATAGGCGTCGAACGGTTTCTCCTGATCCTCGAAAGCTGCGGTCTTGTAGCAAGCACGTAACCCGCATCTGCTTGCTGCCCATGTCCTCAGTGTACGGCGATGCCTGAAAGCCCCGCAGACTAGGGCGACCATAGCGAAGATCAGCAAAGCGCTCGCCAGCAATAGCGGCAGATAAGCCTCGAGCGGTCGCGTCTCGATCGCCGTGTTCGTCCCGCCGCCGGTTAATGCCGCGCAATTTACGGCCGATCCGTTCGCCGGCAAAGTAATCGGTATACCGAGGGAACAGCTAACGCTTGGCCAATCGACGATCTTCTCGCGATTCCGTGACATCCACTCGCGAGCACGCTCCAGGTAAGAACACTCGCAGCTCCAGGGATTGCTCGATAAACCGACGTCTACCAAATATGGATTCTGACCGAGTTGCCAAAGGGCGAACGTACCGAGACGATTCCTTTCCAATCGCAGGACTTCCAACTGGCGTAACGGCAGGAACGTGCCGTTGTCGATGTACGTCAGAAGGTTGTTCTGCAGGTAGAGTTCCTTCAGATTCTCCAACGGCATCAATTCCACGCCGTTGAGCACGCTTATCTTGTTGTTTTCCAAATGGAGCACCAGTAATCTCTTCAGGCCGCTGAACGTGTGATTACGAATCGCGATGATGTTGCTGTCGTTCGCGTACAGTATCTCGAGATTCTTACGGCCGATGAACGAGTGCGAGTTCAGCTCCCCGAAGTTGTTGCCGTCCAGGTAGACCTCCGTGGCGTCCATCGGTAATCGACCGGGTAGAGTCTTGTAACCGGAGCTCGAACAATCGACGACGTTCGCCGACCAAGACTGATCGTGGTAGCACGTGCAATTCGTCGGGCACGTCATCTCGCAGTCGCAAGCGTCGAAGTCGCAACAATGACAGAGAGCGAAGCAATGCGCCTTGTACGTGCAGAGAAATTGCGAGGGTTTGGCCTCGAGCAACGGTATAAAGGACTTGCGACGATCGTACGGTAATCGGCAATAAACCGACTCGAGATCCATCACTCTGGGGTGTTGTCTAAGGGGCAGGGTATTGATTCGTTGCAACCACTCGGTCGTGCAGTCGCATATAAAGGGATTTCCGCCGATGTAAAATTCTGGAAGTTGCCTCGGTGCGGGCACTTGAGTCAACTGGAGAGCGGACAGATTCATCTTGACGATTTGATTCGCGTAAAGATCTACCCGGGTTAGATTGGTCTTACCGAAAAAGGTCTGCGGTTCGACCGTGTGTATCAGATTATCGTTGACGAAGAGCAACTCGATGGAATCTGGTATCGAGCTCGAATGTATCCTGGTAAGTTGGTTGAACGAAACGTCGAGGGTTTGCAGTCTCATGCCCGATGGTGCAACTCCGAGGTCCGCGATAAGATTTTTATGGAGATCCATCCACTGGAGCTTCTCCGGCAAATACTTGTAGTCGAAGTTCGCGATCATGTTGTCGGACATGTTGAGCCACAGGAGACCCGGCGCACCCGCGAATATCGAGGACACGTCCTGAAGCAAGTTCGAGTCGAGGCGAATCGCCTGCAACGCCGGATTCGCCGAGAACACGCCGTCCTCGACGAACTCGATCCTATTCCTGGCCAAATTCAGAATCTGGAGGGCCGGCAGCTCCGTAAGATCCTCGCACGTGACGTTCGTGATCTCGTTACCGATCATTCTCAGCCCGTAGAGACTCGACATACCGCGGAAGCCAGGCTTACCGAGACTTCTAATTTGATTTTCACCGAGATCGAGGGTCTTCAGCATCCGCATGTCCTTTAGTGCGACCGGCACGTTGTCCAAGTTGTTACCCGAGAGATTAAGATCCTGCATGCTCGAGCAGTTCCTGAAAGCGTCAGGATGTATTCCCTCGAGCATATTCGAGTCCAACGCGAGGAGAGAGAGAGCGTACAAGCCGTTGAGGGAATAGGCGTCCAAATAGGTCAACCGATTGTGCGTGAGCTCGAGGGTGTGAAGATTGCTCATCGGTGAAAACGTGTCGGCCGGTATTGTCTCGATTTCGTTGTGCTGCAGATTCAAAATTTGTAACGTGTAGAGATCCTTGAATAGTTCCGGATCGAGCCTGGTAATTCGATTGTGGGATAGATTCAAGAGAACCAAACGAATCAAACCGGAAAAGGTGGCGGAATTGAGCCAGGAACTCGTAAGTACGTTCCTCGACAAGTCGAGAGCAACGAGCTGATTCATGTCGGCCACGAGACCGGGCGATAGCACGCTGATGGAATTATTTTGCAATCTCAATTCCTTCAGGGATTTGGTAGCGTCCCGGAACATCTCCGTCGGTAGAGCAACGATTCGGTTGCCGGAGAGATCGAAGGTCTCGAGAGATCTCAATCCGTGAAGCGCTTCGTCCGCCACCATGGAGATCGCGTTATTCGACAGGTTGAGAATCCTTAGACGTTTCAGCGAGGAGAACCCGTAAGCTGGGAGTACCGATATCTGATTGTTCGAGGCGTCCAATGATTGCATGTCGAGGGAGCAGGGAAAGGGCGTGGGTGTTGATTCGTGCTGACGGTTCGAGTATCTCTCGTTGACGTCCCTAAATCCCAATTCCGCGATATCCTTCAACATGTTCCAAGAGACGTTGAGCGTTACCAGGTTCGTCAACGGACAGAACAAATGTTCGGGTATTTGCCAAATGTTATTCGACGATAGATCCATCTTCTCGATCTGGGGTGTAGAGTCGAAGGCACCGCTCTCCAATTCCAAGCTATACTTTGTCTTTCGTCCGATCGAAGTTCTAACCGTGAGGTTCCGTAAATCTCGCAAACCACCGAGGATCTTTGCCGGCCAATGTAGGAGCTTGCATCCGATCAATTTTAACGAACGAAGTCGCCATAAATGTAAGAGCCCGTCGACGTTGAGGACGCCGCCCTCGAGGGCGGGATCGAACATCGACTCGGGCTCTGTGTCCTCGCATAGTACGTTAACTGAGGTCACGTACTCGCTCGTTGCCTGAGAGAAGTTCGTTCGGAAGGAGTCGTTGCTCGGGTAGCGATGAATGCAAGTAAGAGCTCCGTCCTGCCTTGAATCCCAAGAACAATGCTCGGGAATGTCGAGTCTGGGCGGCAGTTCGCTGGTCACGGCGAGCACGTGGTACCGCTGGCAGCAGAGTACTATAGCCAAGACGAGATAATAGCAGTAGTAGTAGTAGTAGTAGTAATGCTGCTGGCAGCAGCCCTGAGATATTCCACGCATCTTTGCGACGACTCCTTCTTCTTTTTCTTCTCCGTCCTTATCTTTTTTTCTCTTCCTCCTCCTCTTCTTCTTCTTCTTCTTCCTAGGTCGGTACCGATGTCGTAGTCCCTGCCCTCTCCACCGGGCACTCCTCGCCTCATCACACGACGAGGATCGCCGACCGAGTCATGTTCGAGCCGAGGCTCTCTCTTTTCTTCTTCTTCCTCCTCCGTTCGTGAACGCGCGAACGCCCATGCACCGAGCACGACAACGACAACTACAACTACAACTACAACTACAACTACTACGACGACGATGACGACGACGACGACGACAGCGGCGGCGACGATGATCCTAGGCGAGGCAAGATGCGCCCAGGCGTGCCTACCGTGGAGATTGTTTACACTTCCGGTGGATCGCACTTGCTCGTACGCTCTCCTTCTATCTCAAGTACGGAAAGAAAAAGACAGGGAGAGAGAAAGAGAGAGAGAGAGAGAGTAGGAGCACGCGCGCGCGCCACTGGATCACCAGCAATCTCCTTCCTCACCGCAACCGATCCATTCGCTGGCTACCAACGCCGCGCCGCTGTAGAATCACGCGCGGAAAAAAAACACGATAAAAAGAGTTCTTGCTCGATCGGAACTAACGACGATCGGTTCTCTGCTCTTCTCCCTTTGTTAGTATCACATCACCCATCTACTCTTTCTCTCTTTCTCTTTCTCTCTCTCTCTCTCTCTCTCTCTCTCTCTCTCTCTCTCTCTTTTCCAACTATCTTTTTCTCCTCTACAAGCTATCAAGCTTATTCATGTCCCTCTTTCCTGTCTTCGTTAACGCTTCAACGAAACCTTCGTCCACCAACACCATGACATTTTCATCATTATAAAGTCTATTATTTCATGAGAAATTATAATCCAATTTCTCTTACTTGCAATAGTTTTATTTCATTAATAAATAAACACGCGAGAATCTAAAAGCGTAAATGGTCTTCACGTAAATATAGAAAATAAATAATAATGTTATAAGGGATAGTAGTGCAAACGTAAGAAGTTGGAAAGCTACCTCCCGTTGTGCATCACTCGCGAAGCGTAACACTCTCTCAACGCTGTCCGCCGCGCAACTGACGAGATGGATCTCTACGGCGTCTAACTCGCCGAGAGAGCAGAGCGGCGTCGGCGGCAAGGACGGCGGCGGCGGCGGCGGCGGCGGCGGCGGCGGCGGTGGCGGTGGCTGTGGCAGCGGCAACGGCAGTGGTGCCGTCCAATCGTTTCTTCCCCTACCACCGAGTGGCAGCACTAACACACAAGCGCACGACACTTGCGTGTCCCTTTTCGTGATGTCCCTTCGTCTGACTACTGCCGCGGAAGACCGAGTGCATAGAAGTGCAGCTGAAAGGTCAGAGAGAGATAGAGAGAGAGAGAGAGAGAGAGAGAGAGAGGGAGAAAGAGTAAAAAAAGAAAGAAATATGATCTTGTCTTTCTTGTTATTTTTCTTATGAAAAAACCCCTGATAATTTAGATAAAATATCAACGTTATTATATAACAATTATAAATCGTGATAATAAAGACTTCAATAAACTCGAATGGACTTTACAATGATGAGTGATAGAGTGGTAGGAGATATAAAAACGTAAGAGAGAGGAAAAACGAGAGAGATTAAGAAACAGATAGACGGAGGATACAGAAATGATTGTGAATGAAAATTACTGAATATGCGATAGAGATAATTGGAATAGATAGTGTCATCGCTGTATGTATTTTAATATATCTAGTAGATAATTAGAATATTCAAAGGTATGCTAATACCTAAATAAAGAACGGAGAATACTAGAGGAAAAAAAAGAGACAGAGACAGAGAGACAGAGAGAGAGAGAGAGAGAGAGAGAGAAAAAAGGAAGAGAGAAATGGAAGATGGGTGCGATCTCTCACACCTTGCACCGAGAAGGATGCACCTGTCTCTCGGCTCGCCTCTTTCTTCTTTTCTTCGTTTTCTTTCTTTGGTCGCTGAGAGCGGGCCCTTCTCCCGTATACTACATATACGTCGTCGACTCTTGTGTGAGATAAAAAGAGAGAGCAAGAGAGAAAGAGAGAGATAGAGAGAGAGAGAGAGACGTCTCCTCCTTGCAGAAGATATACCTTCGAGAAAAAAGGGGAGAGTCTTACATTGCGTTTCGACTGCCGAACTTGCACGAAGTACCGCGAATCTCTCTCTTTCTCTCTCTCTCTCTCTCTCTCTTTTTCTTTCTCTCTTTTTTCTTTTACCTCAAGAAACCCCACCTTCCATATCCCTCTCTCTTTTTCTCCATCTCATTTTATCTAAAAGAACACTTCACATAAAAGAATGCTTTCGATTAACTTTTAAGCGATCACGTTGCCCCTTGTCATCCCTCATCGGCAAGAAAAAAAAAAAGAAAGAGAGAAGAAAAGGAAAAATATATAACGTAGGAAGAAAAAGATAAAAGACAGTGCTGTTCGTTCTCAAGAACGTTGGATTTGGAAATGGAATAAAGATTTCTTGAGTAGGGAAAGTGCCGACGAAAAGCGAGCAACTTTCGACTCGACTTGACTCAAGGGGTGTCTCATCCGTGACGTCTTTCGACTTAACCAACGAGAATTATGAATCAAAATACCAACAATGATACGAGACGCGTAATAAGTATAAGAGAGAAAGAGAAGGAGATATAAGAATTAATGTGTGAGACGAGAAGAAATCATTTTACTCGTTCTCTCTTTTCTCTCTCTTTCTCTCTCTCTCTCTTTCTTTCGCATACAAGAGTCTTAGCTAAACCTGAACCGAGTTTTAGTCAGTCCAAGAAAATTGTGAATTATCGGTCACAAATAAATATATTATAACCAGCAGTAGTGAGTCCATCCCTCGTGACGTTCTTTCGGCCTCCTTTCCTTTCCAGCCTTTCTCGTTCTCATCCATAATGTAGTAACGTTTCGACCGTACATCATTTAATCTCCGCGAGCCCGGTGATACTTCGTTGTTTAAGGATCATAAATAAAGCAGGTAGCGAGTCTGTTCTTCGTAGAAATGTTTTTTAGGAGATAAGCTATTCGTTGGAGGATAACGCGTCCTATCGGTCGCGTTATTTTTGCAATACGGAAAAGAAAAGACAGACAAACAGACAAACAGACGGACAGAGAGAGAAAGAGAGAGAGAGACAAAAAAGAGAAAAGAGCTACACGTCGTCTTCGAGTATCGCTAAAATTTCATGACTTTCACGTGAAGGGGATTACCAAAGACTTTCGAGAGTCTCGAGTCACTCCGAGTACCTTCGAGACTTTAAGATCCTTCGACTTCTACCGGAGGTTCGATTTACTTCAGCTTTTCCATCATAAATCCTTAACCATTCGTATAGACGAGAGATAGATCGTTTCTCTTTCCAACCGAAATACCACTACTGGGTAGAAATATTTAGCGACTTTTACATGGTTCAAGTTTTATTTAATTGATATTCGCTAGTTTTAAAATAAAGATAAGTCTTTGACCGACTTACATTATACACGAAAAGGAAAAAGAAATAAAAAAGAAGAAGAAGAGGAAGAAGAAAAAATATTCTGGTCAAATTCACAGTTAATTTCACATGGTAACGTTAAAAGAAGTCATATCTCTTTTCTCTCTCTCTCCCTCTCTCTCTCTCTCTCTCTGTCTCTGTCCGTCTCTCTGTCACGTTGTTCTTTTTTCGAGCCACGGTGGGCGATCCTGAGGCCGGCCGGTTAGAAATTGTGAGAAAAAAGAAGTTTTAATTAAATGTAGGAGTAAGAATTTAATGGAGTGGGAGGGATTAATTGGCTCTCGGAGGCCGGCGAAGGAGGAGCCATGAGTTCGTGCTGCAGGGTGGTCGGTGGTGATTAAACGACAGAAGGTATCAAACGGATCGATTTGCCTCGCGTTCTCGACGGTCCCGCGATTGCTAGAGTACTTCGATGGAAAATCGAACGTATAAATATCAGCTACCGAAATCCTTTATAAAAGTCCTCCGTAGTACTTTCGTAAAAAGTATCTATCGAAAATCACGAGATATCCAAGATCTTTTCTTTCCTCTTGATCAATACATATATATATATATATATATATATAAAACGTCGATCGTCCTTGAGAATTGTCTCGTACGTCGAGACCAGTCGGAAAACTAGTTAGAGGAAAAAGTAAAAGAGAAAATGAGATGGAAAGTTTCCGTGTGAAATTTATCGAATTGTCGTCATCGTGCTTTTCAAAGTAAAGAAGGAAAAAAGGAAAAGAAGAGAAGGAAAGAGAGAGAAAAAAAAGAGAGAGAGAGAACGAGATAGAGCGACGATTCGATCGTCGTTAATTTGCTTACCGTGAGGAATAAAAAATGAAGAAAACAAAGAAGAAAGAAGGAAAAAGAGAGAAAAGAAAGATCGTTTAATGCGTTTTATGTTTGTCTTAGGTATTTGTTGAGTGGAGTGAGTAAGCACACGTTGGGCTATTTACCCGGCATCGGCAAATAAACATCTATTTCGTGAAACCTCGTGTCGCGGTTATGTGTTGGTCTGTCGTATGGTAACTTGCTCTGCGATAACGTATCTACCAGCTATGAGTTTTCGAAGCTTTTCGGATCGTTTCTTTTTTTCTCTTTTCTTTCTTTTTTTCTTCTTTTCTTTTTCTTCTTTATTTCCTTCCTTTTTTCAGAATTACACCGGAAAGGGAAAGAGAGAGAAAGAGTTGCATTGGCAAACGCTTACTAGACTGCACGAGCAAAGCAAGAACTTGGAATTTTCGGAACGTTGTGGAAAAAGGAAATGGTGAGAGAATTTGACCACTTCAGGCATACATATGTATACATACATACATACGTATATATATATATATATATATAGTATGTATGTAAGTGTGTATCGTATGTATGTACATAGGTAGTACCGAGGGTAGATATATACCAAATGGTTAAGGTATGACTCGTAAATCTTTTCGTAAGCGACGTGCTTATGAGAAAGAGAGATAGACAGATGGATAGATAGATAGATAAAAAAGAGAGAAAGAGAGAGAGAGAGAGAGAGAGAGAGAGAGAAAAGAAAAAGAGAAAAGCACTACTCTTCTGGCTTTCGATCGTTTTCCACGCCTCTCTACTTCCACCATATATCTACACTAGGATACCGTTTCTGGCGTTGTAAACATTTTCAAAGCAGACCGATGCAAAATATAATCCGTCATGGAGTGGCACGCTTGCTTTACAACGATTTGATTTACGTTGGGATTTTTCCGGCGGGCTATTCCGAACGTTCTTGCTGTTGTTGGTATAGAAAAGGAGTGAGGAATTTTGTCGACATCGAGAAATCTCGACGAAATAGACAAATATAGGTCTCCGTTGTCCATTACTTTTTGCCATATAAAAGGCCATCGGTAGACAGTTGGTCCGGTCTGTATTCGCGTCTACCTGCCAGAATGTCACCAAAGAAAAATGCATAAAACGAATATCGTGTTCGTGCATGGATATCCAACAGCCAGATACGCATCGTCCTTCATTTTCTTCTATATCTCTATCTTTTTTCTCTCACTCTCTTTCTCTTTCTCTCTCTCTCTTTCTGTCTCTCTGTCTCTCTCTCTCTCTTTCTCTCTCTGTCTCTCTCTGTTTGTCTCTTTCGCTTTCACTGTCCCTACACGTCCCGGAATTATTCAAATCAAGCTCCCGGGAAATGTAAATTTTCGTTTTCCACAAACAAACAAATCGGCGTGTTAGCGAACCATAACTTCTCGATCTCGGGGAAATTTTATGGTGAAGCGCGAGGATTTTTGTTCGAGGCGTAAGTTACGACACGTGCATCGAATGCTATTTCAATTGATTTTCTGACCTATCTATTATTCCGATCAAAATCTTATTTCTTTGGCGATTTAACATTCTTTCGGGAACATTCGTTCTCTCTATGATGTGCATCGCGTTCATTAAAAAAAAAAAAAAAGAAAAGGAAAAAGAAGAAAGAAAACAAGAAAGAAGCCAAAAGAGAGAACAAAAAATAAAGGAAAATAAAAAAGAAAGATCGATAAAGATCGTCGATTCGTGTCTCGTAGAATTTCGGAAGATTTCTAACGCTTCGATAATTATTTTCAAAAATGTACGAAGCGAAAAAAAGGGGCGGGGAACAAGCGTCAGCTTGGAAACGATCGTATTTCGTCTGAGATTTTCTGAGGATGGTGAAGAGAGAAAAACGAGAAATAGAGAGAGAGAGAAAGAGAGAGAGAGAGAGAGAGAGAAAGAGAGAGAGAGATGCCGCAAATGAGATTGGTACTTCCTAACACCAAGGATAGGAACGAAGAGGAAGACTTCTTAAGGAGATTCATTGAGTTGCACGTGGCTGCTTCTTCCTTAAGGGTCACAAATCTTCGCCGATCTCCTTCGAACCGGTTAGTCGAAATTTACTACAAAAAAAAAAAAAAAGAAAAAGGAAAAGAACGAAAAAAAAGAGTAAAAAGAATAAAAAAAAAAAGGAAAAGAAAAAAAAATCACGTCTTCTTCTCGTCCACATGATTCTTCGATTTCTCCCTTGTCCAGTTTTCCTTTCTCTCTCTTTCGTCTTTATTCTATATCGTTTTATAAACTTCAAGCCGTTTACTCGGTCGATTCACGTTTTGTGTACGTATGCAAAGGAAGGCGCATAGAGGGAAAAACGTATTTCACGGAAACGCGACATGAAAGTGGGATATTAATATAGGCCTTGGGCTACGCTCTTCTGGAAGACTAGGCGAGTACTTACTACCTACGAAAGGACCGACGATGGTCCTTCTACTGCACGATGTCTCCGAACTGATCTCTTCTCTTCCCAAAGGGTCCCTTCACAAAGGGACGAAACGATTTGAGGACGAAAATGCTGGCAGCGTTTATATCCCCCTCCCGTATCCCTCTCAACCTGCCTCTTTCCTTTTTATTCCTTTCCCTTTGCTTCCTTCGAAATTTTCTCTGTAAACGCAAATTTTCTCCACTTTACGTCCTTTATTCTTTCTTCTTCTTCTTCTTTCTCCTCCTTCTCCTCCTCCTTCTTCTTCTTTTTCTTTTTCTTTTTCTTCTTTTTCTTTTGCATCCTTGTCTTTCTTTCTTTCTTTCTTTCTTTCTCTCTTTCTCTTCCAAAGGAATAGATAAGTATCTATGTTTTTGACGGGATTCTTTATACGAAAGAAAAAAAAAAGAAGAAAAGAGAGAAAGAAAGATTGGAAAGAAGAAGAAGAAAGAAAAAAATCAGAAAATGTAATCCGTCGTAATGAAGTTTCGTTTTAACGTTGGAACTACTTAACAAAGTTCAACTTTCTTATTTATTTGTCGCGATATTCTATTAACATTTTTTTTCTCTCTTTTTTCTTTTTTCTTTTTTTTTTATTTTCTCTTGTTTTAACAAGAAGTTTAACAAGATTTTCGATCTGTCGAAAAGTATCGATGCGATTTGTAAGAATCGATCGGATTCGATAAAATAGATTTACAAAGAATGGGTCGTTAACGATATCATTGGAATGTTAATTTCTTTCCTTTTCTCTGTCTCTGTCTGTCTCTATCTCTGTCTTTCTCTCTCTCTCTTTCTCTCTCTCTCTCTCTCTCGACATTAGATAGTATTTCATGGTCGTCGTTAGATCAAAGCAGCGATAAAAGCGAATAGTTTGAGAGTTACTACATGCCTGACGATTATGGCTACCGGAAATTTCTATGGCGTATAATTTATACGTTGACGAAGAGAATGATCAAGTGGTATCTCATTTCACTGAATTTCTTTTTAACTTGTTCTTGATAAACGACAGTCAAATTATTCGGCATTAAAATTTCTGATTCTTTTTGCTTCTTTTTCCTTTTCTTTATTCTTTGTTGTTGTTCTTTCAAAAATTACACTGTTACAAGTCAAATCCTTGTTCATTTCGACCAATGACGATTATTAATAAACTTAAAAACGAACGAATTAAAGAAAATGCATAATTTTACGACACATTAATAAATAACGTTAAATAAAATCTATCTCTTTATTAATTACGACCTCGTATCGTTTATATACTACGATCATTCATGTATTATATTCTTTTAATACGATGATCATAAATTATTAGGTCATGGTTGTGTTATGGGTAATATATCAAGGAAATAAAAACAGATTTCTCTTTTCATTCTTCGGTCATTTCTTTTTCCTTTACTATTTTGTTTTGTTTTATCTCATAGAATCATTCACGAAGGATTTATGCTTGCTGATCACGTTAAGCGATACATCCTGTAGTGGCTGCTAATTTCCATATAAGGTAGAACGTGCGAAGGCATACTTTATGTTCACGATTCCTTTTATGTGTCGATTTACCGATAAGCAGATACAGGTAGGAACGATATTGTACAAATCAATGAACACGGTATGTAACACGAATCGTCGATGGAAGGCGCCAGAGATGCAAAATCCACATACATACATACATATATACATACATATATACATATATACATTCATACATACATGCATGCATACATGCATACATATATAAACGCACCTTACCTTTTTCGTACTCGTTTCTAAGAGTTCTCCGTATAAGCGTTCGAATTCTAGGGTCGACATCGTATAACACGTGGATTTGCATTCCTGACTTTATATAGTTCGTATCTACATCGTAAAGAACTATTTGTTTCTTTTCTTTCAACATGATTATATCGTATCTATTGTATTAGGTAAATGCCAGAAGCTCATCCATTTTTATTCTTTATGTATAAAATTTCTTTGAGAATATAAATATTGTTAGACGTATCTTAATATCGTCAATAGATATACGTACATAGATAACTTTCCCATATTATATATATATATATTGTATCTCTAATCACGAGGATGGATACGATTATGTTGTATCCGTCATATTAAGTAGTAATAAGAAACGCGAGATATTTTTATTCTTCGTGTAAAAGATTTTCCGTAGAGTACGACTGATTTTTATGATAGAAAAAAAAAAGGGAAAGAAAAAGAATTTCGTTATCTCTCAATATAATCATAAAATTCTTAAGGATGTGAATATTTTTATTTAAAAAAAAAAAGAGAGAGAGAGAGAGAGAAAAAAGGAATGTTGTCATCTCCTCGATGTAATCATAGAATTCATAAAACTCGTAGAGTACATAGACCCGGTAACTATATTAAATTTGTTCATCCTCTCAAATTATATTCCATCATCCATTATCATGCGTTGAATGATAAAAATGAAAGAAACGCGAAACGAATTACATTAGGAATCAAAGAAGCTTACATCGGAGATAATCCATCCACGTCGTTTCGTCGAGAATATGATCGAGATTACGAGATGGGGTATTCCGTGAAAGTCGCGATTTCTGAATGCCGCTCGAGCGATTAAACCGTTTCATGAATGATTGATGTACCATTTGCTACGAAAAATGGAGCTTGTTAGAACTCAACCGGCAAGAAACGGACGGATCTTTAGCAGATCGCTTCTGGCGTAGTCATTTTTTACTCGATACCGGCGATTCGATCTACTGCAATTCAGATCGATTCGGAGAATGCACGTTTTTGCTTGCTAGCACTCCCTGGATATCTTTTCTTCTTTTTCTCCATCTTCTCCTTCTTCTTCTTCTCCTTCTTCTCCTTTCTCTCTCTCTCTCTCTCTCTCGATCTTGCTCTAACGTTCCCTCTTCTTCAATTTAAATCATTTCGATCGTGCGGTTCAAAATGACCGAGAGAGAATATCTTCCACCTTGGCAATCGCCATGCAATTCGTCAAGCTCTAATTGTTCGTGAAATTTAAATGACGCCGAAACGAATCGTCCTTACAAGGACGATGCTTCATGACATAGGAAAGAGAAACCGGGATGATCCAAAGAAAGGAGAAAACACTTATCGAAGAGTAGATTTAATCTATATCCAGCGCAAACTCTGTGAAATCTTTGAACAACGATAGGAGTAAGAAATGCGGGAAGAAGAAAAAGGGGATGGGGGAGGGAAAGGGGGTTAAAAGAATTGTTGTTTGGATTGATTTTTCACACGATCTCGTTGAACATCGAGACGACAAGGAAGACGTTGGACAAACAAGTAGGGTAGTAATACGTACATAAGTACGACAATGTCTATTCTCAGAGTTTGCGAAAGGGAGAAAAAATAAAAGGAAAAAGGAAAAAGAAAAAACGAGGCAAATTAAAATCGGTCTGACAATGAGTATCGCGTCGTTGGAATACAGGAAGCATTCTCTCTCTCTCTCTCTCTCTCTCTCTCTCTCTCTCTCTGTCTCTCTTTTCGTATTCGGTTATATCGAAAAAAAGAAACGAAAAAAAAGAGAGGGGGAAGAACTCGGCTTTGCTCTCTCTCTCTTTCTTTTTTTCTTCTTTTTCTTCTTCTTTTTCAGTATGGGGGGACACTTTAGATCGGTAATCTGTCGCATAGAACCTCACGTCGAATGTAAGTATGGACACGACCCGAGCTTTTCAATAGGTACCGAGGAAGAGAGAGAGAGAGAGAGAGAGGGATGGCAGAAGAGGTAGGATAGAGAAAAAGAGAAGAGAGAGAGAGAGAAAGAGAGAAAGCAGCTCTTTCATGCTGCACCGGCAAGACCTGAACGACGTTTAACCGGAAACTTGATATCGGTGGACATTCAACGTGGCGCACACGGAGCTCTTTCAATTGATTGTGACCCGTGCAACAATGAGGATCAACGACGTCGCGTCGAAGAACGTACATATATATATATATATATATATATATATGTGTGTGTGTGTATGAATGTATATGTAGGTATATGTATATACGTATGTTGAAAGTAAAGTACGGTGAACGCCTTCTCTACAGTCTTCTTCTGAACCCCTTTCGTAGTATACCATCAGTAAACACTATAATCGTGAACAAAACGAGAGTAGAATTTGTTATATACCTTTTGTTGCCGGTCCCAAGACTAATCGCGTTTCACCGCGATTCCACCATACTCCCAAGAAGGAGTATGTTTGATATAGGAATGAATCAAAAGAGAGAGAAAGAGAGAGAGAGAGAGAGAGAAGAAAGAAAGAGAAAAGAAAAAAGAAAAAAAAAACAGCAAAAAATAATAACAATAAAGACGAAAATAAGAAAGATCTCTTTTGCTTTTATTTTTTATTTGTTTGTTTGTTTGTTTGTTTATCCATTCGTTCGTTCATTTGTTTGTTCGTTTGTTCGTGCGTGTTTTCTGTTTGTTTCGTTTTTGATTTTTGTTTCGTTTTGTTTTTTTCTGTTTTTTTTTTTTTTTTGTTTCACGTCCGTTTGATCGAAAAGTCAACGATATAAAAATGATCGCTTTTAACACTCGCGACAAGCCGATCGTCCACACGGAAATGTCAAGCCGATTTCGATACGTCGCGATCGATGTACAATGGCGAACGCTTCTACGTTGCTATTGTTCATATAGTCAGTATGTATAGTCAGCCCTCACATATCGCTTTTCGAATATTCGCGTCTCGCGATATTGACGGTCCGCTCGGCCGACTGGAGCCAGTCGTTTCCGTTTTTACTCTCTTTCTCTCTCTTTTTCTCTATCTATCTATCTATCTATCTCTCTTTCTCTATTTGTCTCGTCCCAATCTTCGTAATTCGCGAACACATCGAGAACAATCGATGATGATTCTTTTCGAATCAAATTTTTTTGTTTTGTTTGAGATTTTTTTCTCCTTTTTTATTTGTTTTCTCTTGTTTCTTCTTTTTTTTTGTCTGTTCTCACTCTGTGCAAATATTTCTACAATACTTCTTCGATGAATAATCTTTGTAGAAAGAAAAGAAAAATTCATTTTTCAGACAAATTAAGAAACAAAGAACAAATTTATTCACGTGTAATACATTATTTTTACGTTTAATACTCGATCGTTCGATAGATATATGTATTCTTGAGTTTCGAGTTAACGTGAAATATATATACATAAGTATGATTACTTTACAACACATTGTTTGATGATTTTGTATAATCGATCTGCTTCTCTTTTTGAATATTTAACGTTAATACCATCGTGAAAATTAATAGCGGTATCGCACGTAACATCTTTCTCGTATTTACATTAAGTTTTATCCAGATTATGCACTTGAACGCTCGCATATATCTGCGTTTGTGTGTGTTTGTATGTGTTTATGTGCGAGAAAGAGAGAGAGAGAGAGAGAGAGAGAGAGAGAAATATCTATAGTTAATTACGCGTAACATTGGAACTTGAAATTTATCGACTGGATTTATAATCTCAATATAATTGTTATTTTGTTAAAGAATGACCATAATAACGTGCACATTCTACTTACGCACAGCCGATTCATATTGTATAAGGTCAAGAAAGGTTATACGTAATAATTTTGAAAAATTATCTACTTTTATTATTACAGGAGATTAAACGTCGTGTAAAAATATCTCAATTATCGTTTAATACGAGTACCACACCGATATCGATCTACATTACGTACTCGACTTAAGAAAGGATCGCATCAACGATGAGAATGGTTGAGTATTAAAATTCATTTTCATCTCTTTCTCTCTCTCTCTCTCTCTCTCTCTCTCTCTCTTTCTCTTTCTCTGTCTCTCTCTTTCTCTCCGACTATTATTAAAATAATACCTACATTAAATGAAGAGGATCACAAATTTTAATAGGGTTAACTTTTATCGATTCCACGATAATCCTTTGAAAAGTCTTTGAAACTAATGAAGATAATCGTTTAATAATCGTTATTCCATTTAGCACGTTAGGAAAAAAGAAAAAGAATATGAACTCTATCTGAATTATTTTCTGTTTCAACTTTAAAATTCGTGTGGACATTAATTAATCGTGTATAAGAGTTACGAAGCGATTCCGATGATTTAAAGCGAACATAAATCGATCCTTTATCGTTTGATGTATCCATATGATATATATATATATATATATATATATATATATATATACTCTCTACCAGTATTTACTAAAACTGAAAAATCGTTGATAGAATAATTTATTATGTTTCGAGAAGATAAAGTAAAAAAAATAGTTTTTAAAATATTCTATAAATTGTTTCGTTTCAATCAAAATTTTGTAAATGAAACGAAAATGAAAGAGAATCAGAGGGAATGAGAGAGAATCAGAAAGAGAGAAAGAGAGAGAGAGGACGAAGAGAAAGCAATTGCCATTTAGTAGGAAGTCGAAGAACTTTGGCTTATCTTTCGACAAATTCTCGCTCGTGTAGTTTACGCAACTCTATCAACGATTGCGGAACTCACCATTTCCTTGAAGCTTGGCTTTACGACATGCGTCATATCCAAGAAAGCGAGCAAACTTAAACTCGGCACTTAAAGCCCGAACTCGAATCGCTCGAACTCGAAACCTCCTAGAGGACTCTCTAACCGAGCAAATCCAAAGCTATTTTCGAGAATTCTAGGTCGTACCAACCACAAGTAATCTAAACGTGAAGCTTAGCCTCTCTGAAACGTACTTGTATATGATTTCGAAATCGATTCAAAATCAATTTCAATATTCTCGCTCTCTCTCTCTCTTTCTTTGTCTCTTTTTCTTTGGATGACTCTAAGTCCCCGTGAATTACAAATTACGTTTGACTCATTTTATGATAAATTTTATCGAGATAAAATCTAAACAATCTCATTATCAATGAAACAAGAAGAGAAAGAAAGAAGGGAAGAAAGAAAGAGAGAGAGAGAGAGAGAGAGAGAGAGAGAGAGAGAAAGATAGAGAGAAGAAAAGAAAAAAGCAATAGTTAAATTCCTACTTTGATTGAATGAAACTAACTCGATTTCCTTTAGTTCGAGATACGTCATTAGAAATTGATTTGGCCCGTTTTCTGAACAGCTTTTGAAAGCGAATGATTTCGTAACCCGGTAGGGGGTGAAAGAGCTCGGGCTGTTCGTCGCTTCGTAGGTAATTTTCAAGGAAACTCGATAACGTATTAACGAGTACCACCGAGTAAGAGAGTACGCTTAGGACTCGAGAATCGATCGATCTCGACCACGTTTCGGAGGGGTGGTATTGGGTGCGTTAACTTTTTGCGAAGGGGGATGAGATCGACTAAAGGAGGAGGGAAAGTAAGAGAAAATAAAATAAAAGAGAGAGAGAGAGAGAGGGGGAAAGAAAGAAAGAGAAATGAAGAGAGTGAGAGGAAGAAGAAGTGATGGGGGTGTAGACGAGCCTTACCAGGCTAATTTCGAGACAATGAGCCCACGGTCGGCTTTATTTTCTCATAAAACAGAAGGGAGGATGGGAAAAGAAGGGAAAGGGTAAGGAAGAAAGGAAGGAAGCAAGGAAGGAAGGAAGGAAGGAAGAAAGGTTGTGTTGGAACTCTCGGTGAAGCAAGATGAAGATAAGAAGAGAGAGAGAGAGAGAGAGAGAGAGAGAAGAAGGGGGACTAATCTAATATCGAAGGAAAATTACGCATAAAGGATGCAAATCCTTCTCGTCTGGTGGGGTCCCTCTAACTCTCGGTAGCGCGTCTCGTGGCGCGTCCTAATAAACTCCTTTCATTAGAGCCACCTTCCGCAGCACACGCCGAATGAACAAACTGGTGCAGTCGTAACATCGGCTTTGGCGACAGCTGTGGGACGAAACGTATGGTGGTTGAATTCCCCTTTCCCTTCTGTTACCCTTTCACTATCTCTCTATCTCTCTCCCTTTCTTTCTCTATCTCTATCCGTCTATGTATCTATCTATCTATCTACTTCTCTTTCAAGCCCCTCCTCCCCCACCACCCTTTTCTCTCGCGGTTTCTCCGCGACCCTAACGCAAACTGGATTCGTGTACACGCACGTTGCACTCTAGAAATAAAGTATGAGTGCGTATAAGTAAGAGTGAGTAAGAGAGAAAGAGAGAGAGAGAGAGAGAGAGAGAGAGTATAAAGGGTGTCTTTCCTGCGAACGTGCACAATCGAAAGGGGGAAAGGGTCGGTGCATCCGCGAGCAAAAGAGTCTCTGGTAGCGTTTGTCGCCGGCCACCGAGCAAATATCAAACAAACGGGAGTGGTATAGGGTCAGGACCTCGACGTTTTAATTACCGTTGTTTAGCCGCAGCGCGGAAACGCGCGAACCTGGACACTCGTCCTTGAATCCTCTCTGTCTGGCTGTCTCTCTCTTTCTCTCTTTTTCTCTTTCTCTTTCTCTCTTTTATCAAATTCCGTTTTGTCGAGCTGCCATCGTCCTCTCTTTCTCTCTCTCTCTCTCTCTCTGTATTTCTTTTTCTGTCTTTTTCTCTTCCATCGGTACCCCCTAATTTTCTCTTTCTCTCTTAGGTACATAACATAGAGGTACAAACGAACAGAGGTGAAGCAAGTATATATGTGTTGGTACGCATCTACGCAGATATATACATACATATATATGTACACGTATATACATACATATATACGTACACGGACAAAGGCAATCGCGCAGCACGAGTTCGTTATCACCGTGCCGTGCGAGTGCGCGAGAATTTGTCAGGCGAAGCGTGGAAACGCCGAGATATTATATTCGACGGGGAAAGCCGCCAGCTACCGAGCATGATTACACTCGAATCTTCTCTCTCTGTTCTCGTTCTATGACTACAAGTAAAAGCAAGAGAGAGAGAGAGAGAGAGAGAGAGAGAGAATTACGAGCCACGGGCAATCTTTGAGATTGCTTCTGTCGTCGTAGTCGTCTTCGTCTTCCTGAAGTTTCTACCCCCGTTGCCTCTACCTTGTTCGTCTTCCTTGTCTCAGCGACGTGTCGGTCGCGAATCCCAGAGACAAGTGTCAGATACCGACCGAAATCGCGCGTGAAACGAACTGTCTCGCTCTGACATGGTTTACCAAATTCAGTAGGATCCTACATATGTATGCGTCTGTTTGCGCCAGTAATGACAGTATAAATTGGCGTTAAATAGATCACGCTTAATTTCATGATCCTCGATGAAAACATACATACTAATTTCTTATCACGTAATATTTGTTACTTCATATTAAAATTTAATTTTCTTTATATATATGTGTGTGTGTATGTGTGACATAGATATTAAAATTTAATTTTCTTTATATATATATGTGCACGTGTGTGTACACGTATACGTCTTTCTTCCTTTATCTTTTAGATAATACTCGTAACCGGCACTGCAGTTGCAAGAATGAAACGATTATAGAATCTCTTACGGCGCTGTGAAAATTATACGTTATACGTTCGTAAGAATCCATAAGACCTTGCTACGCTCGCACATTTGTTATAACCTCGGGCAATCTTCCAGGACCCTTTCGTCTCTTTCTTCTATTCTCCACCCTTCGAGAACTACCCTCTGGCACAATCTCCTTCGATGTAGACCCTTAACCATTCTTTGAGACACGTTCCGCATTGGAATTAGCTACATGCTATTAATAATTATTTCTCACTGCCAATAGGGTGATAATGACGATAATGGATACACCAGATAATCAGGATAAGAAATGAAAAGAAATGAAATTAAACGAAAGACGACGGAAGGGGAAGTAATACAAGTGAAAAATATTTGTCTTCAAAACTAATTTAAAATTGTTATCTCGAACGGTATATACAAACGATTAACACGCGATGAAAGGTGTGTTCTGTATAAACTAAATGTGTAGAACGCGTATAAATGTATAAACATGGCTGATTGTTTTAGAGGTCGTTCTGTACGGTAACATCGGAAACGTCGTATATCGACAAAACACAATAGTATTTAGTACGGGTTGGTTGTTAGAAACAATGGAAGATTTTGTCTCCCGATGATAGACTTGTTAAAGTAAATAATTCGAAGAAAGCGAAAAGACAAGTCGGGAGGTTAAGGGCAAAAGCAACGAAACGACGAAATGAAATAGAAAGGTAAAGGAACAAGAAAAAAAAAGAAAAAAGAAAGAAAAGAGAAGAAAAGAAAAGAAAAGTAAAGAAAAGAAAAGAAAGGAAAATAATTAAATTATTCTACTTGTCCTTCGAAGAATGAGAAAGAGAAAGAGGAGGAGAAGGAGGAGGAGAAAGAAGTAGAAGAAGAAAGAGAAGTCGATTTCAGAGATGAAAGCGGAAATACCGAGGAGGATTGTGTCGTCGTTGTAGGGTAAAAGAGGAAAGTCCCGAGCGATCGTCGAATCCTGAGAACGATGAGAAGGAAGAGGAAGGAACGACGCCTCCGGGAACTACGAGAGGAGGTTCACGTAGGAGGGTTGCGGTTCGTTCGTGGCACGTCCTGTTGAGATGTCCCAGATGCGACGTTTACAGGACGCCTCAGGGATGTTACCTCTTGGATCATAGCTGGACGTTTCGCGCTAGACTCGGCCAGACGTGGTTGGATTATTCGAAATGCGCTAAGTGAGCCGCAACTTAAGACCGAAACGTGACGAGATCGCTCCAATTTCTAAGATACGTTCTTTCATTCTTCTTCTTCTTCTTTTTCTTTTTCTTCTTCATTATCTTTTTCTTCAACATCTTCTTCTTCTTCTTCTTCTTACTCTTCTTTTTTCGTCTACCTTTCTTTCAACCACAAAATTGAATAAACCAAACGCCGATAAAGTTATGTCTTCTTTCTCTCTCTCTCTCTCTCTCTCTCTCTCTCTCTGTCTGTCTGTCTGTCTGTCTTTGTCTCTGTTTCTGTCTCTCCACCCTCTCTCTACCACCCCTCCCAACATGTCTCACGGCTACGCTTCGTGTCTCACAGTAATTCATCTTTAGGAGAAGGAAACTGTGGACACGTCGGGAAATCTGTCGCCTGGCGTTCTAGCCGGATAATGCGCAACACTATACTACCAGGCTCTAACATGTGTATCCGGCCGTTTCCTGGATACCAGATGTTAATACGAAAATGTTCCTTTATATTATAAAATCACGGTATTTCCACTAAAACATAAAAAAAAATATTTATATATATATATACCATTCCATCGTTTACGTTCGTTCATTCATATAATAACTATTATAAAACGTACAAGTATTTCCTAATATTAAAATGTTATCATTTTAATTTTTAATGTTTACGTTTTACGTTTGAAATAAAATACTTCACGTATTTTAATGCTCAACGATATTCCTAGCTTCCTAATTCAGCGTGCTGGCTTTTATTCGACCAAAAAAAAAAAAAGTAAAAAAGGAAAGAGAAAGAGAAAAAGAGAGAAAAAAGAACAGAGAGAAAGAAAGAAAAAAGAAAAATGAAGAGAGATTATTAAGGGAAAAGACCCTCGCGTTTTTGGTATAATCATGATAACGTTGATGCAACGCGGTTAATTCGTCTGCCCGCATTAAATTCAATCTAGTAATTAGAAACATCCCTCCTCTGCAATAGCTGACATTTTAATACGAACGAACGAAGTATCTCTCGTTGAATAACTTAGGTATTACCACCGTCATATATATATATCTCTCTCTCTCTCTATCTCTCTTTCTCTCTTTATTCCTTTTCGATTTCTCGCTTGACACTTCATTACCCTGAAATAACTAATTTCTATCTGGTAACGAGGTGCCGGCCGTTAAAGTCCGTGACATTCGTAATACCACTGGTTAATGATATCCATAGCGTACAGTCAGACACTCGAATGCACGTATACGTGTTTTATAAGTGACTCGAGACACTCCATCTTTCTCTCTGTCTTTCTCTTACACTCTCTGTTTCTCCTTCGTATTCTCGTTCTTATTATCGAAAAGACCGGCACACACCGCTTGATCTCGAACGGAACGATTTCTCCTCTCGTCGTTCGTGATTAGCCCGTCTGGCTTTCATAGTAGTTATAAATAATGCATATTCGATGGTCGATGCTTCCTCATAAATTATACATAAATCGATCTTGTCATATTGATATCCTTTTTTATATTTTTATATACGGGGCCGTTTACGAAAAAGAAAGAGAGAGAGAGAGAGAGAGAGAGAGAGAGAGAGAGAGAGAGAGAACAAAAAATAAGAAGAGAAAGAAAGAAAACAAAAAAAGAAAGTAAACGAAAAGTCCCATTTCTTCTTCTTCTTCTTCTTTATCTTCTTTGTCTTCTTCTTCCTTTTGTAGTATCAATTTTAACCACGTTACAATTTAACAGATTACGTCGAATTTACGGGGACACGTTTTTGTCTTTCTTCTTCTTCTTCTTCTTCTTCTTCTCCTTCTCCCTCTCTTTCTTCCTCGCGATATCCTCGATAAAATGGAATTAATATTTACAAATTAATAACGATTATCATTGACACGAAATATCGTGTCGTTCTATAACGCGACTGTAAACAAACGGAAGACTGTTATTAACTGTGAGCGAGTATAACGGATTAGAACGTAGATTTACGAAGGCGGAGACGCACGAAGGAACGAATTTATCTCGCGTGCATCGTAAGTTACGATCAGGAATAAAATAAAGAAAAGAGGAGGAGCGTACTGAGGTGGGGGAAAGCGTGAGAAAAATAAAAGAGAAGGAAAGAAGAAAAAAGAAAAGGCAGAGAAACAGAGAGAAAGAGAAAAAAAAGAAAGAAAAAAATGAGGGATCGCAAACGCACGACAATTACCAGGCGTGTCCCTCGCAATTTTTCGGGGCGATTCTCTTGAATTTTAACGAGGGACACCTCGATGTTCGAGGCCGCCTACACCCTCTCCTCCTCGTCCTCCTCTCCACCCCCTACTCCCCTACTCCCTCTCATCGAATATAAACAAATCTCTTTGAGAGTGGTCAAAGGTGACGGCCCGTATGGTACACGGTTCGGCTAAAATTCATCAATATTCATGTAATTAGCGTGGGGGAAAGTTTACAACAAAAATGACGTTGAAATTACTAGATTAATAGTAACACCGGAGTAACTTTAATTAACTCGTAACGAACTCATGCATGTGTACGCGCGTATATGTACCATTGTACATACGTGTGTATCGTGTGTGTATGTGTGTGTATCTTACGTAAGTACAATACGAGAGATCGAGATCGTTGATTTCGAAATGTTTGAAGATTCGTTCGAATTACAAAATGAAGATTACCTTGTAAATATCTACTATGAAGTCGATTGCATGGAATAAGACAAGAGAGAGAGAAAGAGAGAGAGAGAGAGATTGCGTTTTAGTCGTTCATTCGCGTACATAATTTTCGACGAAGATCTAGTTTCTCGCAATTGAATAGCCGTGCGGAACGCATTAGAGACCGTTTCCTCCGTTCGGAAATTACGTGCTCGGCGTTATACCTCTGGTCAGTCTACCTCTCTAGAACTGCATAAAATAATTCAGAGAGACAGAGAGAAAGAGAGGGAGAGATAGAGATAGATAGAGAGAGAGAGAGAGAGAGAGAGAGAGAGAGACAGAGAGAAGGGTGGTCTCTACGGTTCCACGTTAATTAATCTTCCCTTTGAATTCCCGTCGACACTAAGCGAGCAATCAAAATTGATATTACAATCAAAATTCGCTTTCGATCTTCCTATGACATATCTTTGAAATCGTATAATATAGACGTAAGGATGAAATGATCGTAGCAATATATACGAGCGTCTTCTAATCGCTATTATAATTTATCGATTAACGATTAATTTCGATGCTTAATTCAGTCAATGTTATAATATATTTAAACTAAAATCTCGATATTTTTAAGTGACAAAGAGAGAGAGAGAGAGAGAGAGAGAGAGAGAGAAATAATTTCGATTAAAGAAAAAAAAAAAAAGAAAAAGAAAAGTACGAACGAAATAATAAGAAGAACAATGAATTTAATTAATAAGATTTTCAAGAGAAAAATTGTCGATAATTCATCGTGTACGGTACTTCCTCATGTGATTTGTTAAATCATACTCGAGAATATAGGAAGCTACTTATATTGCCGCAACGTCCTGGAAGGTTCATTATCCCGGCGGCATAATGATACGGCACTTACGACACGGCGTACTTATACAAGCGGCAGCTTGCTAGCTCTGAACCGTTTCAATGGACGTAGACGACAGTTTGTCGAAAAACGTGGCAGAGAAAAAAAGATTTCAAATGGGAGGGGAAAGAAAGAAAGAGAGAGAGAGAGAAATTAAGAAAAGAGTAAGCAAAGTGAAGTAGTAAAAGAAAGAAAGAAAATACGAAGGGTAAAGGATCTTTTGTCCTCGTAACGTCTTTACGTACCACGACATGTCCTTCGTCCTGGGAATATAAACAAAGGGTCGACGACGATAGTGCGTCAAAAACGAGAAGTATAATGTTCCAGTGTTCTCTTTCTCTTTTTCTACTAGCACTATGTCGGTTCTCTTTGTGTCGTCGATACGGCGCTGCTCAACACGAAATCTTCGTTCTTCCTCTCTTTTACATGTAAGTAAGTAAGTAGGTACCCCGGTCTCTCTACCGGCTTCGCCGAGCGTAAAATCAACGCCCTTCTTTCCTCCTTATTCCTTTTTCCCTTCGAGGAATCGACCGATTGGCCCACTGAGGAGGATCCACAACTGCAGCTCCCGCCGCTCCTTCCATTATCGGATCAAGATATTATCATAATTGCCGGAGCCGTGGCCGATTCGCGAGTGCCCTCTTTCTTTCTCGTCAAAGGAGGGAGGAATGAGAGAGAAAAAAGAGGGAGAGAGAAGAGAGAGGGAAGGCTACGATCGAGACGAATGAGAAATTAAGGCTGCGTCGAGGGAGCGAAACGAACGAAGAGAGGCGGATAGAGAGAGAGAGAGAGAGAGAGAGAGAGAGAGAGAGAGACTGAGGGAGACAGAGATAGAGAAATAGAGGGAGAGAGAGAGAGAGAGAGAGAAAGAGAGTGAGCATCTCCTATGGATCGATTCGTGGTGGGTGGATAAGTTTGTTTTATGAGGGGAAAGATATGCGGGCCTCCTCGTCACGTGCGCCAATATAGGCGAGTGTAGAGGGGTGAGTTCAGTGAAGAATTCGAAAAGGGGATGATGCTGACCGCGTTAGCAAAGAGAGAAAAAAAGAGAGTAAAGAGATAGAAAGATGGAGAAAGAGAAGACGAGCTATGTGCCCTTTCGTTGAGCGAAAAGCGATGGACGGACGGACGGATGGATGGATGGATGGATGGATGGATGGATGGATGGATGGATGGATGGATACCAGTACGCTTTCTCTTTGATTGCCTTTAGGACCAACCACCATTTTGTCTACTACGTCTTCCTTTCGGCCAACATTTCTTCCATGTGTGTTCTTTGAAAAGAGAGTAGTACGAAGGAAGAACGTTCGTCTCTTTACCGTGACCCTTACCCCCGCACCCCAATCCCCCCGTACCCCATCAAAAGATCGAACCTCTAGCCTCGTGCGTCTACTTCCCGGACCCTACCACTGCGACAATCCTAGGTTCGTTCTCAGATAAGTCCGATTTCGTTAGTGATTTACGAAGGAACGATTTGTGGTACCAGAAGCAAACGTCCAACGATCTAACTTCCTCCTTCCTCCTGAAAGCATTTTGTCGTACACGGATTGCCTCGTAAAACCTTATCTTCAACTCTTTCTAAACTTCGTTTCTTCGCAATAAACGAAGGACGAAATTTTCTTGTTCTTCATTGCCGATGAAAAGAGACAAAGATAGGCAGATAAAAAGAGAGAAAAAGAGAGAGAGAGAGAGAGAGAGACAGAAAATGTGTATGACAATAAAACATAACTATTTTTATTGTTTTATAACAGGTTCTCTTCGAAAAGATATGATCCGAAACCTTTTTGAAGCCTACCTTTTTGATCATATTGCCTCTCTTTCTATCACTTTAACATCATCTCTCTCTCTCTCTCTCTCTCTCTCTCTCTCTCACTTTTATTTTATTTCTCAGTTATTTCCTATACACACGATACGAAGCCATTGGAAACGAAACGAAAATTACGGGCGAGAACGTGCGGAAAGTTTAGGTTGATCTATCGGCCGAATTTTAGTAGAACGGGAAGCGTCCTCGGAATTTAACGAGCCACTCAGAGGGAATATTTTGTTTTCGCAGTGATATCCGTGCTGTGTAGTACGTCGCCGTACGTGCCTAGATCCGTTCTGGCTTTTGAATTCCTTTATTGCAATCGCAACGACTGTTAGTGCGATCGTTTCGTTATTAGAATTTTAGATCGGTTCGACAGATTTTTATCGTCGGTCATGTTCTTTCATTTTTACGAAGTTTTTACGATCGAGTTGTCGAAAATCGTTAAACGTATCCAACTTTTTGTCATATATTACATACGTCCAAGCAAGTTAATATATATATATCACATGTACAGCAATTTTCGATTTTTCCATTGGTCCATTTACTGCTAGTCCATAGAGACGAGGTACCTTACTTTTTTTCTCTTATTTTTCTTTCTTTTTTATCGTTATACGTAATATAGAAGAGACAAACTTTGCGCGACATCGTCGAAACGTTTGGAAGGGTACTTTAATATATTCAAAGCTTTGGCGCTTTATCGATCCAACGACGGACATCCTTAGACACGATAATTTATGAGAAATTCTATATTTGAATCGTATATCATCGGCGATTATCGTTTTCTGGTCTTTCACGATCGCTTGGACCGATCGGGCCACGTTCGTTGAACTTTCGTTAAAACGAAAGCGTCTATCGTAATCTACCGTTTAATCTGACGATTTCTCAACCCGGTTGAAGAAAAAGGAAAATAGTTAGTGGGAACGAGAGAGACAGAGAGAGGGAAAGCGAGAGAAAGAGAAAGAGAGAGAGAGAGAGAGAGAGAGAGAGAGAGAGAGAGAGAGAGAGAGATAGACAGATAGATAGAGAGAAGGAAATAGAATAGAAAGATAGAGATAGAAAGAGATAGAAAAGTACCGTCTGCATCGTTAGCTAGAATCGCCGGGTGAATCTCGAAGAAACGCGAAACGATCTATTCCCGAGGATAATAAGACTCCAGTTCGTATATATCTTTTTCGAGATCTCCTTCTTTGAACTACCCAAAGGTATTTCATGGGAATTCGATAGAGAATCCTAAGTCGAAAGCTAATTAGTCTTTGGCGAAAAGCATGGTATACGGTCGAATTCATCGACTTTCTTCATTCCAAAGTGCGTTGCGCATTCACTTTTCTCTTTTGGCCTTTACCTATCTTTGCTAGGTAGATAGGTAGCTACGATCACCCTCCTCTTTTTTCTTCTTCTTTTTTTCTCCTTTTATTCCTTCCTTTCTTTTTTTCTTTTTTCAACCTCCTTTTATATATCGAGCCACTCGAAATATCTCAAACTCCCTTTTCGAACTTTTCTCTTTCCTTTTCTCTTTCCTTTAAGTGGCACTATTCGAGTACGTTGCTTCTATATAAGTACCTACCTCTTACTTAGTTTCTCGAACAAAAATTTCAGACCCATCGGATTTAATTATTTACCTTTTGGTGCCCCCCTTCGAACGCGACGTCATCGTCGATATCTCCCCTAGAAAGAGAGTTATACGGAGATGGGCGAGCGAGCGAGCAAGTAAAAAAGAAAGAGAGACAGAGTAAAAGAGAAACAGAGAGAGAAAAAGAGAAAGAGAGAGAAGCAGAGAGAAACGAGAGAGAAAGAGCGAGGGTGGAACGGGCTAGCGTGGATCTTTGTTTAATGAATTACCCTTCTCGACGCGGCATTAGATTAAATCCGAAGCAAGTTCGTCGGTGTAAGGGGTGCCCGGGGGTAAATTGATACAAACGAGACACAGCGCTGCCCACTCTCTTCGTCTACTCAAACTCCCCACCTCCTGGCACATCGCACCCCACTTCGAGCTTCCCATTCTACGATCTCTCTCCTACTTCAACCCCACCCCATTCCAACTTCCTTTCCTAGCATCTCGACCTTCCCCTTCGTTGCTTTCCTCAAAGCAACAACGTAGAATAGCGAAGGTGCTCCACAAGTTATTCCTCCTTGTCGACTTGACGCACCGGTCAAAATGCCAAAAGACACGAGACGATTAATCTCGAAACACGCTATTCTATATTCCCATTGGTTACGTCCTTAACCTTTATGTTCATTGAAATTATACTAATTAGAGCTATCAATAAGTTTTGTCAGATATCTATATGATCTTTTTTTTCTCTGTCTCTCTCTCTCTGTCTCCTTTTCTCACGTTCTTTCTATTTCTCGAATATATGAATAAAGTTGTTTCCTAGTAAAGATTAGTTGAATCGTAAAAGCGACAGGGGAGGAATAATTCTTAAAATTGTCTATGTTAATGGTCGGACCGACGAACTATCGAAAAACATGATAACAGTCGTTTCAGTTCGTTTAAAGCTTTTTCCAAATTGCCCGTTTCGACGATGGGCAACGATCTAGCCTTGATTTACGTGTTTCCGATTTGTCTCTCTTGCTCTCTCTCTTCTCTCTCTTTCTCTCTCTCACTCTATCGGCTGTTTATCGCGGCCAAAGTACAAGGGGATAGAAGGAAAATCGTAAGAACATTACTCATACTTTTTTCTTCGGGTCATAGCTTCTTCCTTTACGATATCATCTTTCTCTCTCTCTCTCCCTCTCTCTCTCTCTCTCTTTCTCTCTTTCTCTACCTCTCTATCTCTATCTCTATCTCGTAATACAGAATTCCAAATCGGAGGATATAATATCGATAGTGATATCGAGTATCGTCTATCGGATTCTAGAAAACTATTATATATCGTGCTTTTTTATTTATTATCTTTACGGATCGTTGAACTTTGTCGGCTCCTTGGCGAAGTACGAGCGCGGTCGCGGTAAATTAATTTTAGTCGCGTAACCGGCAGCTAACCTTAGAGAAAGAAAGAAGGAGAGGCGCGGAGAAACGGAAGAAGGGGGTAGGAGAGGGGAGAGAAAGACAGAAGAGGAAAGGAGAGGAAAAGAGAAGGAAGGAAGAGGAAAGGACGGAGAGGGCAAGGTAGAGTAAGGTTGGGTAAGAAGAGTGGTGGGAGGGAGAGGGTGGTAAAAGGAGTGGTGGGGGTGAGAAGAGAGCTGAGTTTACGTAAAAACGAGAAGGAGAGTGTGGCGGAGAAGACGGATGGAAGCAACAAATTTCTTCCGACAGTCAATGAGATGCGGCAGGAAGTTAGGACGACCGAGGGGCCCGGGAGGGTACCTAAGAGATTATCCTAAGAAAACTTTGCTCCTACTGGAGTTTCGCGTATCCTTGCAGTTACTGCAGTTAAACAATCTACAAAATTGAAATAATATGCAGATGTAATTTCGAGTAACTTCATAGCGTAGCACCGCGGGATCCTCGGGTCATATCCCTTTCAAAGTGTCCCTAGGCGACGCGTTGGCGAACTACCCCTTCCATGTACTCTCTCCCATCCACCCACACCCACCCTCTTCCTCCACCCCTATCTTGCTATCGCCCCTTTTATTTTCATCCTCTCCTCTCGATAGATCCAAGCCGACTTTGACTGGCGCCACCGAACGTGTTTCGATGCAGAGAGCGGTGCAACAAAGGAAAGGAAAAAAGTAAAAAGAAACGGATTTTCAATGTTCGCTTACTAATCTTGTTTTCCCTCTTTTTTTATTCTTGCGATATTTTTTATTTTCTTCTTCTTCTTCTTCCTCCTTCTTTCTTTCTTTCTTTCTTTCTCCTTTTTTCATGTCATCTCGATCTAGCTCTCTCCCTCTCCCTCTCCCTCCCTCTCTCTCTCTCTCTCTCTCTCTCTCTCTCTCTTTCTCTCTGACGTAGCTTTTCTTCGATAGGAATTGTATAGAAGAAAAATTCGCATAAAGGACAGAATATGAAAAGGAAAAATTGATTAATCGTCGTATTAAATGTTACTAACCCGTAGACGACGTTATATGAATCTAATTTCTATCGGGATCGATCGTAGGAGAAAAAAGTTTTTGAGAGACAGCTAAGGCGTCCTTTTATTGAAGTTTTTATCAACGTACGAGAATCTTCTTAAGAGCATCTCTAAGGATTATCCTTTGACATAGTGGCAAGTAGATCGAGACTTTCCTAAAACAGCAAAAAGAAGAGGATTACTCGTGGGAGCTGTCTCTCTCTTTCTTTCTTTCTCTGTCAATCTATCCTTCCTTCTCTCTTTTTTACATTCGGTTAGTACCAAGAGGAGTGGTATTAGAAAAGAAAAGAAAAGAAAAAAAAAACTCAGCGGGGAAGGAAATCGTGGGAGGATAAGAAAAAAAAAGTGCCGAAGGAGAAAAGGGCAGAAATTTTTTTATGAGACTGGGTAAATAAATTTATGCGATAATATAATACTCCTTTCTCTCTCTCTCTCTCTCTCTCTCTCTCTCTCTCTCTCTCTTGGGAACGTACCGAGAAAAAGTTGTAGAAAAGTTAAGTATGTTTCCTCGAATGCGGTATTCCACGACAAAATGCTACTACGAAAGTAAAAAGTCCGAACTTTACTAGAACGGAAGGAGAGGGTGAACGTGTACAACGGCGTGGAAGAAGGAATCCAAAAGACTATTTTCTATCTCTCTCTCTCTCTCTCTCTCTATCTTTGTGTTCATATATCTGTATGTATATATGTATATATAGGAGTTATATATGTATATATTTATACTCGCACGCGTTTAACACAAAACATCTTCGAAGATCGTTCGCGCGTCGGCTTTAGTAACTCTCTATGTATACGGCCATAAATGTTCTTGTTTTCGTCTCGAAATGTCGAGCTTACCGCTTAGCGAAGGTAAATCATGGATCTCTCTCGGGTGGCGATAACCGTAGTCCTGCGTTCACCAGCTAAACTACATAATTTATTGCTAACAATATGTTGCTGCTTGTAATTTTGCTTGGCTATGCAGAGAACGAACGAACGAACCAACGAACGCACGAACGAACGAACGAAAGAGAGATAGAGAGATATAGAGATAGATAGATACAGAGAGAGAGAGAGAGAGAGAGAGAGAGGGAGAGAGAGAGAGAGAGAATATAGTTTCGTCCGAGATGAAGGGAAGAAAAAAAGAGATAAACGAGAAAGGGGTGGTATTATTAATCATTTCATGTTGGCATCGGCACGGTTTTATCTGAATACAAAAAGAAAAGAAAGAAATGAAAAAAAATGAGAGGTCAGTACTCGAGATTAACTTATACGATATCTTAACTCTTTCATAATAATCTCGTACTACGTATACACAACCGGAGATAAATCTCGGGAAGAGACGGGTTGGACGTCGGACGTCATATCTCTTGAGCTTCGAAATTCGTAAAATTCTAATTCTTTCGTATATATAATCATAGATATCAGATCAGAAATTCGTGGGTATCCATCCAAATCTTTTGACATTAATCGGGAGCATTGAAATCGACTAACAAAGGCTTCATTTCGAATTCGGAATTCTCGTTGATGAAATTAGACAAAAAGCAATTTAGTCGTCGAGGATAGGTGATCGTTTAACGTTCCATCGAATTAGACGGCGCACGTAACAGAGACGAGAGATGTTTAAAAGGCTGAATTCCAAGAGAGTCGGATGAATCGAGGAAACGGGAAACAAAGGACGAAAACACGGAGAGGTTGCATACATTCGGAACGTGGAAGGCCATCGAGAGTATGTCTCGCATTGTATCGGGATCCTGGATGGTAGTCTCGTAATTAGGGTCGATGGAGGAAGAGTCACATAATTCTCACCGGAGGCGTTTCTTGCTAGCACCGTGGAATTTCGTATCCAGGACGATTATACGTCGTGGAAGAAAAGGAAGAGAGATAGAAAGAGAGAGAGAGAGAGAGAGAGAGAGAGAAGAAGCGTCTTATTTATCGTACGACAGAGTGGAACGAGCCGTCTCCTGAGGAAAAAGCAGCAATATCTAACGTCTTGGTACATGAATCTACCAACACATATATATATATATATATATATATATATATATATATACTTACACACATGTGTATACGTATATGCGTATATGCGTGTTTTATGCGTGCGTGTATGTGTATACATGTTTGCGTGTGTGCGTGTACGTCTGTACGCTTGCGCGCATCGTTTATAGGTACCTATTCCTCCCGGCTGTCGTCTCTAGCAGGAACAATAATAATAGAGTCAATAGAGAGTTACTACGTTCTGAGGAAACACGCACGTAGAGGTCATACGGACACTTACGCGCATATATATATATATATACATATACACGTATATGTACACAAGAATCCGGTGGTACGCTTACTAGCGTCGAAAATGTCCGGTATGCGAGTTCCGACGTATTACAGAGCCATTCTCGCAAGTCCGAGCACGATGGGCCTTCTACTCACCCTCCCCTGTCGAACCTCCTCACCCATCCATCCACCCAGAATACCAAGAATACTGAACTTTTCAGATCAAGTAGCACGAGCCAAACAGGTTAGCCTTCTCTGACTTAAGGAATAAGTACTAGTTTTATAAGACGTAAGTAGAATAAAAATATATATATTTTTTTTATATAAAAATATATATATATGTACGTGTAGGTATATATATGTATATCAGAAGGTAGATATAAAAGAGACGAAAGAAAAGACGAAAAAAAAATGGACGAAAAAAACGGAACGAGGAATATCGATCCAACGTCATCCATCATGGTCTCAGAGTCTATTAAAGTAACGTACCCCATTTTCTCTCTGACCCCCTTTTCGCAATCACTTTACTCGTCCTATTTCAGTTTCGTGGTACCTTCACCTTAACCCATAAGTAGAGACCGTTTCAGAACGAGTCGCTTCACTCCCTAAAAATTCGTCGACCCTTACGCCAAAGGACGGTCTTCGTCGCTTCTCCCTTCAATTCTCTATCTTCCTTTTTTTTCTCACCCTTTTTCAACGGGCTCTTTTTTCTCTTAGCCTTTCTTCTCTCTTTCTCTCTTTCTTCTTTATCTTTCTCTATCCATCTTACCCTTAAGCTACCACCAGTCTTTTTGCGTTTACGCACAATAAAAGGACCGTGGGCATAACAGGCAGGTCGATTTGCCGTCCGAGATTTGTCCTACGGAGTTCTGCTTTGTGCGATAAGGGTTGTTTCCAAAGGATATAACGAAAACGATCGGGCGGAGTTTACACCGACAAACTAATTACTGTTTCTCCTCCTTCTTCGCTTCTTTTTCTTCTTTTTCTGTTTCCTCTTCTTTTTCTTCCTTTTTTAGTGGTAATAGTAATACTACCACTACTCTACTACTATTACTACTACTACTACTACTACTACTACTACTACTACATTATCTTCACGTTCCTCGTTCTTTTTTTTCCTTTCACACTTTTTGGACAAAGGTAAAAACTATTCTTTCTCGAATCTTCACTTTGCTCTCTGAACTTTCACCGTTCTCGTCGTTCTACGATCCAAAGAAAGAAACTCGATCGATGTCGTAAGATCAGCTAGCTGCTAGGCAACCGAACTTTCTTAGAACGTTCGTCTTATTTGATAGGAGTCTCTTCGATAAGTAGACTCGAATATTCTTTTCCTTTTCTCTCTCCTTCTTTTTTTTCCTCCTTCAAATCCTTCCCTTAACTTTCTCCTAGACTCGTAATTTCGTAACGAACTTCGGTAGCTTTTAGAATCGGTTATCTTCGTAAAAGCGAATGACTTTTATTGTACTATCTCGTCTTTCCGATCTTCGATTGGATATTTTCTCTCTCTCTCTCTCTCTTTCTCTCTCTCTTCACTCCTACTCTTCTCTACTCTTCTCTCTTCCTCATAAATTTCTTAATTTGTAAGTAATTTGGAAATTAAAAAGAAGAGGAATAAGAAATGACAGATATCGACGTCCTCGTTCAGAAAATTTTATATGAATTTTAAAGAGAATTATAAGATATCTTTACTTTCTATACGATCATATTATGTCATCTTATCTAAGTTTTCGAATTTACCCACGCAGTATCCTATGAAATTGTCGAGATCCTGTCGTAAATACTCTTTTTTACGTCTTGATGACAAAGTTCGTTTGAAAAGTTTCTTTCTGAAGGGTTCGATCACTCGTTTCACGTTTTAAATTATTTCATAAAATCTGAGGCAATTGGAAAAAAAATTATGAAATAGAAGAAAAAGAGGAAGAAACATAAATAAATAATTTTCTAATAATCCAACCTGTTCCATTCACCAAAGCATGAATATTTACAGAGTAATTGGATTATCTTAAAATTCGAGGTTATCCAAGTTCGACCGAAGTCGCGGTGAGACGTGTGTCAGGAGAATGAACTTAGACTTCTAGCGGTGTTTCAGATTGACTTGCTAAGGTTCACCCACTTAAAATAGCCAAACTATATTCATAGGGTTGGTGAAACTTACGAAAATCAATAATACCCCTTTTCAGAACTTAACTATATATATATATATGTATATATATATATATATATATATATATATATATATGTATATATGTATATATATGTATATATGTATATATGTATGTATGTATATGACGTTTCGCTTAACTCGACAAAAGGTAATTAAGTATTCGCCACAGTTCTGTTTCGATTAGAATTGACAGATTAGTTCGCGATTAGAAATTCCTATTAGCAAAAATACATCGATAAAAATGGTTCATTCGTTTTCGTGTTTGGAATGAAAGAAAAAACAAAAAATAAAAAGAAAAGGATTGAAGAAATGAAAATAAAATGAAAAAAATAATCGTCCAGTTCAAAAAAGGATGATCTAAATATTTCAATCTTTCTAAAGAACGAGCAAATTAATAAAGGGTCCAATTCTTTGTCGAGAAAGAGAGAGAGAGAGAGAGAGAGAGAGAGAGAGCGAAAGAGAAGAAGAGACGTTTCAAGATTTATGCAAATATCTATATTGATATTAATGATACCCGGGAAAGGAGAGTAATAATAAGTTGGCCACCGAGACGGAAATGACGGAGGCAAGCCACTGCTACGAGTTCTCGAGTAATCGGCTTTCGGAAGCTTCTCGTAGTTCATCATCGTCGATGGCTCGACCTCGCGAAGAGAAGCTTTTTCCGGTTGACGGAGAGTCGTCGTTAACGAACGACGAGTTCGGGATATTTTTAACAAAATATTATCCGATAAAGAGAGCGAAAGAGAGAGAGAGAGAGAGAGAGAGAGAGAGAAGGAGAGAGAGAAAGTGCGAGAAAGAGATAAAGAAAGAAAGAAGGGGATAGAGAGAGAAATAATTAAAGTTCGCTCTATGCGAAAGCTCGACGTGAGTGCCATCAATGCGAGATTAACAAAGAGAGAGAGAGAGAGAGAGAGATAGAGATGGTCCATTATCGGTGACTCGACGAAAAGTGTTTTCCTTCCCTTTCTTAGAAATCGCGTACGGCATTGTGCGAAGGATGACACGCTCTCTCCTCCCACGCATACACTCGCAACCACCGCGTTTCTCATGGATCGTAGGGTGAAAGGGTGGGCTTTGTTTGGAAAGAGAAAGAACGAAAGAAAGAAAGTGATAGATATAGAAAGAGAGTAAAGGAGAGAGAGAGAGAGAGAGAGAGAGAGAGAGAGAGAGAGTCGATTCCTTGGCGTAACGCAGTAAATCGATTTCCTATTACCAGACCATTCTTTCCCATAAAGGAGACGAGTGGATAGATTATCCGGCGCATTATCAAGCCGTTCTTTCTTTCTTCTCTTTTTCTTTTTTTTTTGTTTTATTCTATATATATATATATATATATATATATATATATATATATATATATATATATATATATATGTATATTTTTTTTTCATGGTTCACCATAATGGCTTCAGCCAAGAACCGACATGCATTCCAGAATCTTTTATATCTACTATCTCTAGGTACCTTACTGGTCTCTAAATCTTTTTTATTGAAAAGTTTTTTAATGATATCCTGAGTAAACAGAAACACAAAGAAAAAAGAAGGAAAGGTAGGAGAAAAGATCATTTCGCTTTCGAACATCGCTTTTCTCGAAGCGATATAATAAAACTTAACTTCGATAACTTTTGTATCTTTTGTAAAAAGAAAAAGAATGAAGAAGAAAGAAATATGGAAAAAAAAAGAAAAAATTCTTTCCGACAGATAAACGTGAATGCGCGAAAAGAGATAAGAATAAGAGAAAAAAAATATTTTTGTAAAATACTTTTGTAAAATAGAAGACAATACAAAGTAGGACCGAATCTTTCATCATAGGAAATAGGTGAAGTCTTTATAGTAAGAGTAACGGGAAGGCAAACTTTTGAGCTTTGAAAGAAAATATTATTACGAGAGTGTACGAGAAGATACTGCGAAAGTGCTTTAAGAAATTAAGTAACTTTATGTAACTATATGAAGGATATATATATATATATATATATATATATATATATATATATATGTATGTATGATTATATGTATAAAATTCTCTATTTATAAGAACACTGTTTATGTTGAATATAGTTATTGGTAGTTAATTATTAACAAAGGTTATACTGATGCATTTACGTGTTATACGTTTAAGAAATTAAAGAGGAGTGGGAATAAGCTCAATGATAGGGAGAGATAGAACAACCGAAACTTCCTTTCACTTATCAATCGTGACTAAACCATCGTCTGCGATGGTTCGATATTTTTGACCTTTGCCAATAATTATATACCGTTTTAACATTCATTATTTTCTATCGTTGTTTAAGATTTCTAAATCACTCTTATTTATTAGAAACACAGCATCGGACACACACACACATGTACACATACTTATATATATATATATAGGTATTAAGTTATTATCGAAAGTTACTTAACTTTAATTTCTTCATATTTCATCGTTTTTTCATATTTCTGAATCAAAATTACAACACAAGAAGCGTATATATTTCAATTTATTATTAATAATGAAAAAAAATGTTGTAATAAAAGATCGTCAATTTTTAAGGAAACAGAACAAATATTACAAAGAGATATAAATATCATTCACTAATTGATTTGAAGGATTTGAAGATTAACTCGATGCAGATATATAATACCGCAAATATACTTACGTATGTAAACTTATACTTACATATAACATAATAGCCAGTAGATAAGTTACAGTGATCGATCGTACGTGTCTTTCCGTTGGGAGGCCCGACGTCGGTATTATATGGGCTTAGCTCGTGTTTCTGGTTACTTGGATGGTAGCCAGAAAATATACTATTAGATTCTGTTTCTCTACGCCAGATTCGATCTCATAGGGAACGTGTATATTGAAAAACTTATTATAGAAGGTCTAGATGTGAAAGGGACTACTGCTCATCGTCTGTGCTTTTCATTTTTCGAGTAGACCGCAGAAAATGTTGGAACGAAATATTTTCTACGAACGACGAGGGGGAACATTCATTTCCTCGTTCGTTTTCAACTAACGAAAAATCTTTGCCAAATCTTTCTATGTTATAGGCATATCGATCTATATACCGCATGTGTGTGTGTGCGTGTGTGTATATGTATATATATATATATATATATATATATATATATATCGCCATTTCATTTCAGTAAATTTATACGAAAAGTTAATAAACAAATAAAAATAAACAAGTTTTTGAGTAAATAATTACGTTGATCCTTCGTATCTTATCTATTTAAATAAGTACTTAGATCAAAAGGAAACGATTGATTATGACAGTTATACGAGTTCGTCATTTTCCAATAAGGAAGAAAAAAAAAAGAGAAAGAAAAAGAAGAAAAAAGAAATAAGCCTATAGAAACAGAGATATAGGGGATAGAAAGTATTTCCCTCCCTCTTGGCAAAACTTTTCGATCGGCGAGGTATTCATATTTTCCTGTGAATAACCGACGCGCCGACGGTTTCTTTCAAACGAGAGAAATACGTGAGAGAAAAGAGGAAAAAAGAAACCAAAAAAGGAAAAGCAAAAAAAAAGAAGAAGAAAAAAAGAGGATAAATGTAAAAAGGAAAGAAAAGGAAACGAAGAAAGAAAGAAAGAAAGAAAGAAAGAAAGAAAAAGAAACAGAAAAGGAAACAGAAAAATATAGGGGTGAGAGAGTGAGGGAGGAAAAAACTTGAAAAAAAGCAGCTACGGCGACAGGCATGATGAGACTGAATGCACGAGCTCTCCCTATTAAAAAATATATGAATTCCAAGCGCAAATATACGTAACTATACGTATACATAATATATATACATATATATAAAAAAAAATATATATATAATAAGACGCATGCAAGACCACGCATGCAAGACCTCGAGTTTTTCTACACGTTCGTGGAAAAACTCGAGTCGAGCTAAAAGTTCGAGCCTTTTAGCTCGACATGTATCAGCATACCTACATCGTCGTGTCGTCGTCATCGTCGTCGTCCTCGTCCTCGTCCTCGTCCTCCTCTCTGTTCACGCGTTTGCCATAACAAGCGGATGAACAAGACACGTGTATAGGTTTACTTATAAATGTATAGCTTGTAGGTATGCGAACGTACATATGTGAAAAACGCAACCAAACGGTAGACATTTTTTTTTCTTTTTTTTTTTATTTAATTTTTTCTTTTTGTTCTCTTTCTGTCTCCTTTCCTCCTCTCTTTCTGTTCCATTACGACGACGACGACGACGACGACGACGACAGTAGCGAGGATAAGGGTGAGAATGAGCGTGGAGGGTGAAGATGGTGGTAGGAGTGGGGGTAGGGCAGTAGGAGTAACGTCGACGGCAACGAGAAACGACGACTCTCTATGACTCTCTGATTTTTATCCCAGCGTAATCATAAATTTTAGACTGATGAACTTTCCGCTACCTTTCCTTTAACGGCAACGGCAAATGGCAACGTGCAACGAGGAGTATGACGAGGACTATGACGGTGATTACATTTTACAGTGATATTCGTCGCGTTATTCGCGCTACGAAAACGACGCAAAGCACGCGCTGAAACGTTGATATAAAGCGTGACTTTTCCTTTAAGATTTAGAAATTTTCATTTTACGTAGTCATAGTTGGGAAATTAATGTTTACGGCTTGTGCCATTGGAAATAAAAGTAAATTCGCCCTATCGTTTCTTTTGAATATCTATAGGAATGAATCAGAAGGATAGAAGAATTTTTTTCTATTCAATCTTTAATTCGGACGTCGATCTTCGTAAAATTTCGACATTTATCATATATATAAATACATACATACATACGTACATATATACATTATATATATATATATATATATATACAACATTGTATATATATATATATATACAACAAAGAAAATTATTCGAAGAAATACAATAAACGAACAGCATACATACTTTACATTTAAGTCCCTTACATCTATTATAATACTATCGTCAAATATCATCGATCGATACAAAAGAAAAGGTACGGATCATTAACGATCCGAAATTATGTGAATAAAGAGGAGAGAATCGTGTCGTAAACGTTAGATGAATGGATCGGACACTCTCCCTCTCTTTCCTACCTATTTCCTTCTCTACCATATGGCTTATCCACTTCGTATTCCACCATTTGATCAGACCATCTCTCCCTTTTACCTTCTTCTATTCCTTCCTAAGTTGTTACTTTTAGTAACGTGTGACTAGCTTTATTACGTCGTCAATAACTATCGACGCTATTTTGCCGGTCGAGTAGATCGCAATAGTCTGCCCGTTGTTCCCTTGCCGCAGAGAGAAGATGCTTTTCGATTTCCGCTTTTCTGAGACGAGGAGGAAGCTAGCTGGAACAGGAAGGGTGGCACAAGGACGATAAGCTCGATATTCTCATCTCTCTCTCTCTCTCTCTCTTATTCACTCTCTCTTTCTATCGTACTAACGTTCATTCGTTCGAAAGTCCGTTTCTAAAACGTTTCTTAGCTCGGAGATACGAGGGACTGGCATCATGGCGAAATTTTACGGTAGAAAGTGGAGATTGAACCGATTTAAGAAAGGATTCCTTCTTCCTTCTGCTTTTCTCCTTCCCTTTTCCTTCTCTCTCTCTCTCTTTCTCCTCACCTCACCTCACCTCATCGCCCCTCCAATGCCCCCACCACCATCTCTTCCTCCTCCTCCCCAATTCCTTTTTCTTCACATTTTCTTCTCCTCTCTTCCGCCGTTTCTCTTGTGGGCTTTCGCGAACTCGCAGCAGAAAAACGAACTCCAAAATGTCGCAGTTTCTTTTAATGGAGTTTCACGTCGCTTACATACTACTACTGTAATAGTACAAGCTGACCCGGACTCGTTGGAAATAAAATTTCTACTCGTGAGATTTTTAACTCGTGAGATTATGGTCGTCGTGCCGTATCATCCGAAACATAAGTTCTTTTATTATCGTAAAAGGGAGAGGGGAAAGGAAGGAAGGAGAGAAAGCAAAAGAAAAAAAAGAAAGAAGAAAAAGAAGAAAATAGAAAGATAAAGAAACGAAAGGGATTTCTTAGTAATAATATCTTCTATTAAGTTTTATATTTAAATACTAATAATTTATATCTAATATGTTTCATCGATCTAAATAATAATTACATTCTGATCGTGTGAAAGATATTAATTATTATGTTATCGAGAACAAAATTGTTATCGAGTGTATTATGTATCATAGAAATGGATCATTAAATTACTTATAGTTTCTGTGTTATCGATAACAATATGTTTTTCATCGAGAAATAATCGAACGCAGACAATTAATTTCTTACGCAACTGATCTCACGAAGATAATTTCTGAAGGGGCAGATTTATTACGAACTACATACTTGCTTACTTCCTATTTATCAATTATCAGTCTACAAGTTATATAAACTACACTTATGGCTTTCTGTCTGTATGTATGTGTATGTGCGCGCGCGTGTACATTTCCACGTAAACTAATCATTATCTATGATATACAAGGTCTTTCATTTAACTTGAACCGAACCAATTATCATTTATTTATTTATTTCGATGTATCATTCTTTTTTATTTTGCGTTATCTACAGCTTCATTAAAAGATTAGAAATCGAGAAACTATCGATGGATAGTGTCGAGTGTTATTAATTTTTGTTAAATCTTGTCGTCGCATAAATTTAACGTTGCTGACCCCTTATCCGGTGTAATACAACGTCGTGAGTCTTGCGAGAGCGAGTGCAGCTTGTGCGCGTCACATTTTAAGAGAATTATGCGTGCTCATGTCCGCGAGTTAATGCGGAATACTGCAAGAGAGAAAGAGACGGAAGAACAAAATATGGAACATATTTTTCGCTATGTCACTCTCTCAGTAGGAAATTACAGTGTCTAGTAATTACGAGATACTTTTTAGTTTTCTTTTTTTTCTTTTTCTTCTCTCTCTCTCTCTCTCTCTCTCTCTCTCTCTCTCTCCATTTCTTCTTTTCTACCAATTTTCTTTTGCACGTTGTACGAACTTCATCTTTATATAATGTAATATTTTGTTACTTTTAAAATTAACCTCACGGTTCTGATCTCATTGTTTATTTCACAATCGGTTATCATTTTCTTTTTCTTTTTTTTTATTATTAATTATTTTCGATTGTTTTATTATTGCCATCCATTTATATTATTTTACGAATATTCTTTTCTTTCGTTAATATATTTTTAGTTGAAAAGCTGACGTAATCTATATCACTACGTATATTGGACGACTTGAGTATATCTACGTATGTACATATGTCCACACAACTTTTAGTTGTGATCGATCGAATTAACGAAGTCCTGGAGTTATCGATTTTATCGAAAAAAATACGTCAATGTATTTTCCTTTTAATTGATTTTCCCTACTATCATTCCAGAGGGAATAATGCGTGTCATTCATAAGCGAATACTTTTGTCCATGTAGATCGAAGGCTACTCATACGTTCCGTGTTTTAAAATCGATCGATTATAGATAAGATAACGGTATCGAGTTTTCATTACTTTATCGATTAGATCAAGAGACACGTGCTTCTCCAATCGACCATGAAATTACAAACTTTACAATGATCGATTTTCTTCTCTTGTTGAGTGTATGAAACATTTTTATTTTCTTTTTTCTTTTTTTATTACCTTGTGAATTTTTTATTTGTGTTTACAGTAGTCACGTTTTTAGCACGTGTCGTTCTTGTGTCTAAACTAAAACCAAAAAAAAAAAACAAAACAAAAGAATAAAAAACCATATAACCTGCAACTTCAAATATTATGTAATAGAAAACATTAATAATTAATTTTGTTCTCTTGTCAAAGAAATAAAATAATATTTAATAAAAAAATATATATATATGATTTCGAAAAAATTTGTGTATATATATATATATATACTATATAAAAAAAAAAAAACGGAAAAAAGAATAAAAAATGAAATAGAAAAAGAAGACAACAAAAAAAGTCAGCGTAGCTTATCTCTGGCTCGACGAATTTTCAATTCAATATTCGATCGCAGTAGATGCCAGTTACGTTGGCACTTTGAAATTCGGCCTTCGGACGTATGTACACGCGTGTACGAATTTAGAGCGATCAGTGGAAACATCAACGTGCAAAACGGAAACACAAAGGGCATTCGATATACGCAGGGAATCGCCAGGGGCCGATTTCCACCAATGCTAGCGAACATTAATCAGGGGCTTAAAGGGAGTATTAGGACGTCAATTATGAACAACGTGCGCTCACGTAAGCCGCGATCAACTTTCCGAGTTACGTAACTCGGAGAAACTGAATTATATGTGAATCGTATGAAAAAATGCGAGTTCGTACAACATGTAATAACAATTCCTTTACTTTTTTCTTTTATTCTCTTTTTATCATAATCTTATTCGAAGAATTCAAACCGACGATGAAAATTGTTGAATTAATAATATCCAACACGATACTAGTAAAAAAAAAATATATATATAGAAGAAAAATAATAATAATAATAACAATAATAATCGTGCGGACCAATCATGAAAATTCGATCGATCATGAATAATACTGTTTATATTAAAAAAAAAAAAAAAAAAAAAAAAATTTAGTAATCGATAACTGCATGAGAACCGAAATCTCTGTCCCCATGTTTCTGTGTCTCTATTTCACGGATTTGTGAAGCGGATTCACCGAGGATCGATAGTTAAATCCGGCTATTGGCCTGCTAGCCAAAATCCGTTTCCATTCTATTATTTCTCTTGACGATTGTCGAAATACTCAACACAAGGAAAACTCGTCTTTGCGCGAGCCAACTGTCCGCGGCAACGAATCCGCAAGTTAACCAGACGCAACCACTTGTTGACTTCTAGACGGTGAGAACGACGCTTTCAGGACTAATCCTACAGGCCGAGATGTTCGGACCAACTATCGTGCGAACGATAACACGAGGAAATCAGTTTCGGAGTATAACGCTTTTAGTCTCCCCTATTCGGATAAAGTCTATCCTATTCCACCACTTTACTTCCTTCGTCTCTTGCGGAATTTAGAAGAGAATTGCGGTCAGCTAGCTCGTTCATCGTCCGAATTCAACGAAGGTCGAACATTACTCTCGAATCGACCTTTACAACTTTCGATACTTATTGTCAAATATTTCTCCGTCAACGATCATTGTGTCAAATGATTCGTATTCATTATATCATTTTCTTTTTCAAATATCGATTAAAGAGTACTATATACCAATTCCATGCAAAAGAGAGAGAGAGAGAGAGAGAGAAAGAGAGAGAGAGAGGAAAAAAGAGATACACACACATATGTATATATATATACATAAGGAGTATTATATACATATATAATTATAAATGATAATTTGCAAACTGATAATTACGTTTAGATATATACAAAATAACGAATCTTTCGATTTATAAGCCGATACAAAATATACTTTTTGGATGGGGAGAGAGGATTTAAAAAACATTTTTACATTACCATTGAATATAAACGTAAGTTCTCTAAGGGCGTTGTAACATTTATTATTCTATATCTACATACTTCGCTTTCTTTTTGCTTTTTTTTTACTAAGATACATATGAGAAATACGTTGATATATCAGAACAATCGAGTGTATATGCGCGTGAGCGTACACGCGTAAGTCGATAAATCTAATCTAATTTAATCCATTTATTTCGTTCGATTAGGAACTTACAAAGTTGATGATTATTAATCGATTAAACGTATGAGAGATTTCTGTCGATTTTGATGGATCCATTCGCCGAGATATTAAGCGATATTCCTCTTGATTGAAAATCAACTCGGTAAAATCGGTCTCTCGAGGTAATCGCTTCCATGGAATCGTGCAGAGTATGATCGCAAAAGGGAAAGCACTCAAACGTAAGACGACGAAGTAGAGTAATCGAGAAATCGTGCCCTCCTGCTCGAGAGTAATAAACGCAACGAGCCTCGTTCAATATTGGCCCTGTGATCTCTCTCTCTCTCTCTCTCTCTCTCTCTCTCTCTCTCTCTCTATGAGTCTTTCTCACTCTTTCTCTCTTTCAGCTTCGTTTTGTAGGCGTACAGGTACCTTGAGAGCTCCCATAGAGGTAGGGAGACGTCCAAGTTTTGCGTCAGGGCAATATAGCAACGAGCTTTTCCTCTCCTGTTCTCCGGTTATATCGTTCGATATTACCAAAGGGCGAAAAAGTCGAAAGGACTCTTCTCCCATCCTCCAGGTTCAACACCCTCGAGGCTCTGTTTGATCAGTTAGTCACTATCGATACCACCACGGGATATTGTTACCAATGGTCCTCGCTTAATATTCTCGGATTACTTCGATTCCAATTCCATGCAAAAGAGAGAGAGAGAGAGAGAGAGAGAGAGAACGCTATCGTTTTTTTTTTTTTAAATACGAGACTACTCTCGTCATTTTAACTTACGACTAACTGGTATATAACGATTTTGTAGTTGTTACTATCTCGTTTTTTCGTATCTACTCGTCTATCGTTTATACGTACGTACGTTTTTATCTCATTTTTAAAGAAAAAAAGGATAAGGAAATCGTGAGAAAATTTGTTTCCACTTGTAACTCCCATCGCACGTAATTTAACCCTGAAATTATTTTACGAAAAACGAAAATAATTGTAAGGGCGAAAGAAATAAGGAGTATGGGGAAACGTTTTATTTTCTTCTCGGTCTCCTTGAAAAACGTATATATTAAATTTAATATCGTTCTGTTTCGTATAAGAAAACGCATTAAAGATGAATAAAAACGCGTCCGAACAAAATTGGATATAACAAACTCGTAAAAGACAATAACACGTACTATTCAAGATATAAACGTGAAAGTGTATACAAAGCTCAATGGCTCGATATGTCTTGGTATTTCGAAAACGAGAAAAGATTTTGAAAACGAAATGGCGATAACGTGAAAGAAAGAAAGAAAAAAAAAGAGGAAGGAAGTTGAGAAAGAAAAGAAACAAGGAAGGAAGAAAAGATAGAAGGATAGAAGGATGAAAGGAAGATGGGAAAGAAGAAAGGAAGTCATTGCAGGTCGTAATCGTAACGCGTTGGCCATTCGTAGACGTGTCTACGTTTAGAGACTTCTTAGAACGTCTACTAGAACGATAGAACGTTCACACGCCACGGACAGAAAGTCCAAACGATATGGCCAATAGTAAGAAGCACTGTAGTGTAGAAGACTACTATTGCGACGATATCGTTCCTCTAACGACGATCTAGAATAGAAGGGACAATAATATCAAAGAATAAGAAGAAAAAGAAGAGAAAGAAGAGAAAAAAAGGAAGAGTAGGAGGAAGAGAAGAAGGTAAAAGAAGAAAGCAATGTGGCTTGGACGGTTTCGTTGATTTGAAAACGCATCCAGAAAAATAATAAGGAGAATGGAAGAGGAATAATAATCGAAATAAAAATCTCTGACATTAAGACCGGATCCGGGAAAATTGTCGTAGCGTATAACGATGTATAGTGTATAATCGAGTCGACGTAACCTTCTTTAGTAAAAAAATAAAAAATATGAGAAACAATAAAACAAAAGGAAAGGAAAAATAAATAAATAAATAAATAAATATATAAATAAATAAATAAATAAAGAAGATGAAGAGAACAAACGAAAAAAACAAAAATTCGACGCGTTTCACTTTACTACTTTCCCTTTTTGTCTCTCACATTTCTATTTTCTCGCTTCGCTTTTTCCCAACGACTTCGCGTATTTGCTAGCGTTTTTTTTTGTTCTACTCCTGTTCTACTATCCTCGCCCCCAACCCCGTCCATCCTCCCTCAGACCTGCCGCATGCGTATCTAGTTTGTGCGTCAGAAATAAAGAAAAACGAAGACAGACATAGGAGAGACGATACGTGTTTCTTTCGTCGCGGACAAATATTCCGACATCCGAGAAGGCGTGGAAAAAACGTGTACGAGTGAGAAAAGAAGAAAAAGAAAAGACAAAAAGAGAGAGAGAGAGAGAGAAAGAGAGAGAGAGAGAGAGAGAAGAGAGAACGAAAGAGAAAAAGAGAGAAGTAAAGAGAATACACGCGTACGTGGTCGGTGGATGTGCTGCTCTTTGAAACTCGGCTTAAAGGGAAGGAAGAGGGTAGAGTAAAAGAGATAGATAGAGAAAGAGAGAGAGAGAGAGAAAGAAAGAGAGAAACATGTAGACAGAGGTAGAGAGAGAGAGAGAGAGAGAGAAGGAGAGAGAAAAAGGGCGTCAACGAGGGTAAAGGGCGAAATTGAAGGGAGTCGTCTGAGCAGTTATTATTTGAATATCAAAGAGTCAGAGTTAAGCGAGTGCTACCAATCAGCTGCAAAACAAAACAAAAAATAAAAAAGACATCGATGAAATACGGAAAAAAGAAAGAGAGAGAGAGAGAAAGAGAGAGAGAAAGAAAGATCTGTTATAAAAAAAGAAGAGTGGAGATTAAGAAGGAATGATGGGAGAAACGATAAAGAGAATAATGGAAAAATATGCATGAACGCGCGGGGTGGAAAGAGAGACACCTTCGTAGTCGACGTTAAAGAATTTACGAGGAGTCAACGTTTCAAATTTCTCTGTTCATTCTCTCTCTCTCTCTCTCTCTCTTTTTTTCTCTCTCTCTCTCTTTCTCTCTCTTACATCAGGAAACACTTTTATTTCGCGAGTTACGAAGTACGCGATGCTATACGAGCAAGGCCATTTTATTCGAAATTTATTAGATTTACTGAAAAAGGTGAATCCGTATAGAATTCGTATTTCGTTACGTACATACATGTATACATACATATATACACACATACATATATATATATACCTACGTATGACTATAGGATATATCGATAATGTATCTTGCTCTTTATCAAAGATTTTGTTAACATGATTTCGATAGAACCCGTTTCCTTTGTGAAGATAATACATTCAATGGTTATGCTTATTTCATTGATTGTTAATTACATGGCTTATTGATACGTACAAAGATCAAAGACATATGTTTTAACAATCTATGATCGTGTTTCTAGACGTATCAATGATCGAATGTCTGATAATAACAAAATCAACGGGTAAAGGGAAAGAGAAAAATATAATCAGATACGCTGTGTGAAAAAAATATAGCGCGGGCTTGGCCAAACGACGACGACCACGACGACGACGACGATGACGATGTTGGCGAGAGTCCACCTTATAGAAGCTAATTTCAACAAAAGGAAGAAGCAAATATCTTTAATGCTGGCCGGCAGGAGCAGCAGCAGCCGCGTATGAAATAACAGAAATTCAGGAAAGCGTAAAACTCATTACACGGTACGGTGAAGCGGAGAATAAGAAAGGCGCCTTCACTGTAATACTTGTTTCTTCTTTGGCCGTCTCCTCGCATACGAATTTTATGATCGACCTGTTTCTCTCTTTCTCTTTCTTTCTTTCTCTTTCTCTCCCTGTGTCTGTCTGTCTGTCGGTCTCACCGCACGTGATATTTTCATTCACCTCGACCTTGTCACTTCTCTTTCCCCTTTCTCATTCGCCATTTCAACCTAGGAACGATAATTCTCACACAATCTTTCAAAATTATATACGCTTTACACGTAATCCATAGGAGAATCTAAACAGGTTCATTATAATAAATAGTATATCATTTGAAAAGTATTTGTTTTCCTATAATTTCCCGTGACATCTCGCTTACCAACGATATTTATTATATACCTCGGAGCGCGATCTTCTACTTGAAAAGTAAAAAAAGTAAGAGTGGAACGAAAGAAGGACGAGCAAACAAAAGGGCAATAGAGAAAGAAAACGAAAAAGAGATAAAAACAAGAAAGAAAACAAAACAAGAAGGACGAAGAAATTGAATAAAAAAGAAAGAAGAAAGAAGAAAAAAAAGGTAGAAGGAAAAAAATGAGCGAGATAAAGAAAGTCGAAAGGAAAGGAGAGAGGCAAAAGAAAAAGAAAGAAAAGGACAAAGAAAAAAGATTAAAAAAAGAAGAAGAAATAGTAGTAGAAGTCGGCTTTATCCATTCGCAAGGATAATTAATCGAAGCTCGGGGCGAACCGTTATGGAGCCCTAAGAAGAACCTTAGCTTCGCAGACGACAATTTTCTCAAGCTGTAAGGAGAGAGACGTTGTCCTTTCTCTTTCTCTCATTCTCCCTCCCTGTCTCTGTTTCTCTCGTTCTCTTTATTTCTCCGTCTCACTCTCACTCTCACTCTCACTCTTTCTCTTTCTCTTTCTCTTTCTCTTTCTCTTTCATCCTACTCTTACTCAATCCCTTCGTATTCCTCCTCCACCTCTTCTTCCTCCGTTGCCGTAGCTCCTCGCACTCTCTCGAGTTCTGCTAATTGAACGCGTAATTGATGAGCCTGCAGTCTGTACTTACACAATGCTCCAATTGTGCTCAGCCGAGCGCCGGGACGTCGTGCCAATATTAGCGATGCACTCGACGTCCCTATAACGGACGCCTCTACACGCACAAATAATGCTCCGAGTACCATAAATACTCGACGACTTCCGCAATATGCCTCGTTGCTGCCTCGACCGTTCGTTCCCCCACCCCGCATCACCTCGTTTTACACCACCCCATTTTATCACACAGCAACCTCACCGCCACCTCATCTCAGCGCACTCGGTACTTTCTCTTTCTTTATCTCAATCCCTTTTTCGTTCTCTCTTCGTTTGCTTGGTGCATGCTTTCAAAGACCAAAAGAGTACTCGAAGGATACGAAAAGAAGAATGTGCCGTCAATCTGGCCGACCGACCGGCAAATTGTTTTCGACGCGAAGTACCTAGCCAAAAAGTTTGTCTTCCAAAGATTTTGTCTTTTCTATCTTCTGTGAAACGAACGAAAAGGCACGAACTTCCACTCTTCCTCTTCTTTCCCGAATGGAGACACGATTGTCATTAAGAGTAATCGCGAGACGATTTGTTCTCGATTGAGACGTATTGTATATATCACTGTTTATTGTTATTAATAATAATAAATTATATTATATATATTAATAGGTATTATATATTATATGGTATTATCCATTCTCTTACCTAAATATGTTTCGTTGGATCGGACTAAAATATGAGGTAAATAATATAAAGGACTTTATAAAGAGACTCCTAAACGAAAGCACTCGATGAATCAGGTACCACTAGACATTGTATGGTGCAAGAGAAAGAGAGAGAGAGAGAAAGAGAGAGCGTAAGAATAAAGTGGTCGTATAGTATTACCGTCATAAACGAAGAAGGGTCGAAATTGAAGGGGTTGAAATCGTTTCTACATTCAGTTAAAACGTATTGTGACATATTGAACGAGGCCGAACTCAATGAAGAAGCATTCGCGGATATTACTTACACACGTATACATAGATTTAGATATGTGTTTGAAACCATACGAATGAATGTATCTACTATGTAAGGAATCACGTAAGTCGTTCTTGTTCAATCCTTTTATTCTCTAATACTCTTCTCTCTCTTTCTCTCTCTCTCTCTCTTTCTCTCTCTTTCTCTTTTCTCTCTATCTCTCTCTGACTCACTCTCTTTCTCTTTCAACAAGCTACGAATTTGGGCCGGCCTCGAGCCACGCAATTTCACTGGAGCGTTATTAAATACAGTAGAACTCTTAATACAATTACACTAACACTAAGGTCGTTACACCGGTGATCCAATTATTCTAATACCATATTCTCGCGACCGACGTGCCGTTTACGAGAGTAGGAGCAGGGTTCTCTTATCCATTATAGAGAGAAAGAGAAAGAGAAAGAGAGAGGGAGAGAGAGAAAGAGAAAGAAAGAGAAAGAGAGATTATAATACCATACGAATCGTATTAACGATTCAATCGATCTTAAATGATCGAAGTTAACGAGTAAAACGGGCAAAACTCGTTAGATGAACAAAAATCCGAGGAAAAAGTATAATCGTCGTAATTAGCGCTATACCTTTTGATATATTACACCGATGGATCAAAAGGATTGAAATCTCTCCGATGGTAAATCCCTTTTCACGCTGAAACGAACGAGTGCATCATTTCTGTTCGAACGAGATGGCATGCGTATCTCTCACTCGGGTACTTTCTCTCTCTCTCTCTCTCTCTCTCTCTCTCTCTCTCTTGTTTTTTTTTTATTTTCCTTTTTTCTGGTTCTTTCAACAGCAGCATCACGATAAGCCTCGTTCAATCTCACACCGGGGATAAATAAATCAAGTACCTTTGCCATTATAAAAAGAGGGTGTACTTGATAGGCGCGGCTGAGGAGCATCCCTTGAGAATGAAAGAGGGAGAATGAGTTAGAGAGAGAGAGAGAGAGAAACACACAGGCTGAATTCTTGAATATACTTAACACGTGTTTTATTTCAACGCGCACCCCGTGTAAAAAGCTGTTGCACCGACGTAGTCACGTACGTATGAATACGGAAGGGCGCTCTGCCTTTATGCGGCATATCTGTAGGAACGCGAGAAAGGCAAAAATAAGGAGGAAGGGTGCTAGGAAGGAATGAGGGAAAGAGAAAAAGAAAGAAAAAAAAGAATGACTCTCTCTCTCTCTCTCTCTCTTTCTTTCTCTCTACGGATTTAAGTTCACTGCGAAGAAACTTTTATAACAGGACCATAGATTCAAATTAATTCGGCGGCAAAGTTTTTCTCCTGACGTATACACATATTCTACAAGCATATAAATACGCATACATACATATATGTATGTATAATACTTAAGTTAATATCAGAGTTTTGAGTTACCCCTGATACAAATAAAAATAACTCAGCATATCAATTTAATACCACTTTATGGCATCTCACCCTCTCGTTTCCGTCTCACGTCGAATATTTGTTAGGCTTGCCGGTTTACCAGCAAGAAATAGAACGAGAAGGGATGGAACAAAGGGTGAGATAATGTTAAGGGAAGGCAGGAAGGAACGTTGCGATCTTCTTCCTCGTTTTTATTACTTTGCCCATCGTTCGAGGATCCGCATGGCCGAACGTCCAAAATCATTTGCCACTCCTCCCATTTTTTCTTTCTCTTTTTTTCTTTCTCTCTCTCTCTCTCTCTCTCTTTCCCTCTCTTCTCCCCTCGCTTCCTTTCCTTTTCCTTTCTTTCTTTTCTTCATTGCTATTTCATTTTTCCATCCGACAAAATTTTCGCAAAGCGCCCAACCCTCTACAAAATCACAACGCCCCCTTTCTTTTCTTTGAACTAGCGGGAGTGGGAAGCACAAGGAGGTAGAAGGGGATGAAAAAGGGAACACAGAGAGCAAACAAAACGTCCTTCGAGGACGACATTATTGCTGTACTCCGAGCACTTCGATTTTCCCATTCACGAAATAATATCGAACGCCTTAGCCTTCGTTCATAGAAGCATGGACCATTATATCCTTGGAGAATTGGCCACCAAGGACGACTTTTCAAGAAGTAGATAGAAAGACGGTAGGGTGAAGGAGACTATAGTGAGGTCAAGATGTCTAACAAATCGACTACGAGAACCATGAAAAATGAATTCTCCCTTTTACGACTGGACATTTATCTGATAATAACATTCCTATATTTAATTAAACCGTAACATTGGACACGCGATGTCAAACATCGATTCTCTTGAAAGATATAAGGGGTATTCATAACAATAGAACGTTCCCCTTCGTGCAAAGAAAAGATTAAACAAATTTTCTCTATAGGAGAGGGTGAAAAATATTTTCTTTTCTCCTGTTTTTTTTTCTTTTTTATTAGTCTTTTTTTATTTTCTTTTTTCCTTCTTTTCTTTTCTTCTCTTTTCAGATTTTTTTTTATTTTCTTTTTTTCTTTTTTTTTTTTTCTATTTTTATTTCATATTCCAAACGCTTCGCACGACCTGCAAAGGGACAATTCCGAGTTGGCCGAGCACCAAGGCTAAAGTATGCTCCCCCGAAGTGAAGTTAAAAGCTGCCAGCCAGCTTCGTAACCCCGACGGACGACCTTTCGTGACGCGTGCCATTTTGGGAAGAAAGAAGAAAAAAAAAGAGGAGAAAAATAAAGAAAGGACAAAAAAAGTAAGAGCGAAGAAGTGTCAACTTTCTTTCTTAAGAAAGAAAGAAAGAGAGAAAGAGGGAGAGATAGAAAAAAAAAAGAGAAAACATAGAGAAAGAACCATGTAAAGCCTACTTAAAGTACATCGAACGAAGCCAACCCGAGCTTTCTCCCCCCTTTTTTTCTCCCTTTGTTATTTTTTTTGTCTTCTTTTTTTTCTATTCCTCGCATTTCATCATCTCGTCGTTATCGAGGCTTTCACCAAGAATTTATTTAGGCCAACTTTCTTACAGGTCGGTCTCTTCGACGACATCTCGATCGTCTCGAAATGAAAACAGTTACTTTTTCTTGCTGTCTTTGCAAGCGAGTTTGCGAAGTAATTGTACGTGTGGGTGAACGACGTAAATGTCAGAAGTTCGGATAAGATTGTCTACTGGGATGAAAGGAGAAACAAACAAAAAAAAAATACAAGAAAAGGAAAATAAGAATGAAAAGAGGACTATGATTAAATGAAAAGAAAAAGAACGAAAGTGAGAGATAAAGAAAGGAAGAAGAAAAGAAAAAATAAATCGATAAAGCATTTCGAGAATATCTGTGCGAATAGGTCAACAACGTATTAACAATGAACGATAAAAGAGAAAGAAAAAAAGAAAAAAGATAAAATAAAAATCGGATGGTTTTTTGGTGGTGCATGTATGTGATATATATATATACATACACATATATGTATATATATTCCTCGTTTTACTTTTATTCTTTTTATCAACAATTTTTAATCCATTTGTGTTAACAGCCTTTACCACCGAAATACAAGAACTATGTGTAATCGGATCGACATCGGAAAAAATCGTCTAGAAAATCGATAAAAATCCAACACGTTATCGAACGTGTTGACGATTTTCTTTGATATTCCATCAAATTCAACAATATACATCGTGTTCACCCTTTCCTGCGTTCGGTCTTCAGAAATTATTTTTCACTGCAAAGGGAGACGGTCCAAAAGCGAACCTTTTCAATTATTGTTTTCTCGTGCCTACTCTATATACCTAACTACATATGTACATACATGATTACATAATCTACATACGTTCTACTTGTACGAACAATAAATTCGTTTACTCTTAATCCCCTCTCATCGAGTGGAGGCCTTAAAAACGTATTATCTCGATACACTGTGCTACACGATTCATTCTCTCTCTCTCTTTCTCTCTCTGTTCATCATCGTATTCCCGTCTCGTTATACATCGCGTTGAAACGGCACCGCGAGCCATACACTACATTTTACGGTCGGCTAGCTGGTAATGTAGTAATTAACGTTTTCTTTCATGTACTCTTTTGCTTTCACCGCATTAACCAGCTGCGAATGCCGGCACGAGTTTCTCTCTCTCTCTCTCTTTCTTTCTTTTTCACTCACTCTCCGTTCTCTCCCTTCAGAATATATGTTCGTATGCACGAGTACGTGCACGTCCGTTTGCATTCTTGCATTGGTTCGCGTAGAGGTCTGGTGTGGTACATTGAACGTCACCCCTCTCTCTGTCACTCTCTCTCTTTCTTTCTCTGTCATTTTCTCTCTTTCTCTATCTTTCTCTCTCTCTCTTTCTCTCTTTCTCTATTTCTATCTCATTCTATTCCCCTTTGGCTTTCGTTCGAGCGACGCAAGGGACCCCCACCGTTCTCGAGTCTATCCGTTTCTCTTTCTCCCTCTTCTGTCCACCCTCTTCCGTCAAGTTGAAAAAATAATTACCCCATAAGCTAGACCGTTTCCGCTCAGGAGGGGCCTTTACAGGCATCGTCCAATTCCAACGAACGAAAGAACGAATGAGGTATGAGGTACGAACTCAAACAGACGTTCTTCGCACAGTCGTCTAAATACACATATACATACGTACATACTACATATATATATATATATTTAGACACACATGCAAAAAGGGTGGTCCACGTTCCAAGATAGGGATAGGGACGAACCAAAGCAGGCTGACTACCCTTCTTTTCGCTTTAATCCTTTCACTGCATTGCCGCTTCCAACTTTGCCTATCCCTCGTTACGCGTGTTCGTTCGTTCGTAAGTAGGTAGGTATACTTCCCTACGAATGAGATAGAGATAGAGAGGAGCTTCTAATTTTCGTACACTTACTACCTAATACCAGCACATGGCCGCAACGAGATTTTATCGTTGGGACTCTCGTAATCCGTAGAATGAAATAAGCGTGAGAGACCGGTTAGTTTAATGTAGTCACTTTAGTTTACTTTACTTTACTTTACTTTAGTTTACATTGGTATTCTACGATGTTCGTGATAAAAATTAATACATAATGGATTCAAATACGATATAGGAAATATTTAAGTAAAGGGATGTTGTAACGATAAACATGCGTATGTATTTCTTTTCTATCTTTTTGTTTCTTCTCTCTCTCTCTCTCTCTCTTTCCTTCTTTTGAATAACGAGAAAGCGCATCGTAACGTTTGATGATCCGATGAATCCACTCGTATACACTACTCCTATAACATTATACGAATAGGGCAACAAAGTGGCATGAAAAAGAGAGAGGGAGAGAAAGAAAGAAAAAGAGAGAAAGAGAGAAAGAGAGGGTGGTACGCGAGAATCGTTGAGAAACTTGATACGCATTATCGAAATTGGATCGTTCTCGTAAGATTCTCAATAGAAAGGCATCCGAGAAGGTAACATAGAAGGAGGGTAACTTCCTTGTCTCTTTCTCTTTCTCTTTCTCTCTCTTTCTCTCTCTCTCTCTCTCTCTCTCTCTCTCTCTCGTTTGTATCGAACTATGAGGTTGCTAGCCAAAGAGAATGAAGATGGAGGATCGACTCCTCTATAACGTCGCTTTCGTTGTTTCCACGAATCGCGCTAAGCACGCGGACTGCGAATTCCGTTGGATCTTGTTGCGAGCTCCCGAACGATTATGGTCGAGCATGTATACCCTACGGTGGTTTACTTACGCCACGAATTTGCTCGGTGTATATTTCGCTTGGGTGTACGCCCGCTCTGTGTACTCCCACGACTACTGCTTATACAGGGTGATTCACGGGGTAATCGCGAATCCTTTTGTACATTATCTTTTTTTTTGCGATAGTGTAACGTTCAAAAGGAATTCGTACGAGATCTCAATGAAACGTTATCTCTTTTATTTATTTATTTATTTATTTATTTGGATTTATTTGCGTCTTTCTCACGTTTTCAATCGTTCGTGCAAACGATCGATTCTTGTTTCCTTTTTCTCGCTTTTTTTTCTCTAACAAAAATCGTATAAACGATATCGTAGGAAATACTGTTTTTAATATAATCTAGTATAAAAAGTTCTATGGATGATATCGTTAATTAGAAATACTATAGGAATGATTTCGATTTTCCTATGTCATCATTGTACCACCCAGTATATATACGTACGTGCGTATGCATATATGTATGTAATGGATCGGTTTACGTATGTACCTACCTACGATGTTGCTACGTATGCACGTAGAAACGGGAGAGGAAAGCTATCGCGTATTCGAGACGCAATGTAATATACTTCTCGTTTCGAGAGGACAAAAAGAGAAAAGAAGAAGAGAGAGAGAGAGAGAAGAAATCATTCGTTTTCTGGAACGCGCACGCGTACACATTTCTTCGTATACTTCCGAAAAACGTGGAAATGCAAAGAAATACGAAGGATCCTTGTATAATACGTGAGCCTATATTTTCTCGAAAATCCACCTTTTCCACATCGCCGAGTACACGCGCCTCTCTAGCTTTTCAGATTTATATCGTTCATGGATAGCTGTCGAGACATCAGATGGATTGGGATCGTATCGTTTTTATTCCGGTTTTTTCTTTCTTTTTTTTTCCTTTATTTCTTCTTTTTCTTTTTTTTTATCGTTATGATTTAGAAATCAATTCTTTTTTAAAACGTCCAACTAAAAGCAATTCTTGCTATTCGGAAAGATCTTTTATCGTAAATGAAGAGAGAGAGAGAGAGAGAGAGAGAGAGAGAGAGAGAGAAATAGAGACACAGAGAGAAAGAAAGAAGATAAACGTAAAGGAAGAGAGGAAAGGAGAAAGAGGAAGTATGATTAAGTGCGAGTGAGTGACGTGTTCGAGATGGAAGCGTGGATTAAAAGTTTCCTCGCGCGGAATCAAGAAACTTGAGCGTTCTCTACGAGAACTTTAACTAGATTCGGAATATGGAAAGCGAGCCGAAGGATAGATATATGTCCTACGTAGAGATATACCCATATATGTATGTATGTATGTACGTATGTATTAGTTGACAAGTACGCATTAAGAAATTCAAGCGAAAATCTAACACGAGTATACATCATAGTAATCGTGAAAGTAAGTAAGTATCTATTATTATTCTGATTTGTCGATTTATTAATCGACCATTAACGTTCTCGTACGTGCTTCGTTTTACAGTATAATTAGAAGTATTATTGGTGAATCCAGTAACGAGTACACGAGTAGACGTATCATTTCTCTGATCAATAATGAGTACCGACGGGTGTTTTGTAATTTAGGTCGAAATTCGATTTTCATTAAACGCAGTGGCGGATGATCTTCGTTTAACGAGGACGAGCACGCTACAATAGGATTACGAACTATATTGCTTTCGAAATCCCAAAAACCATTGATACATCCGATAAACGAGATATGATATTTTTCTTACGATAAAACAGTTTGATCTATCGTTCGTCTGATCATCTGTTCGACGAATAAACGTACCTATATATATATATATATTTATGTATAACCATACTTTAGCCCATACCCTCTCCGCGGCATCTTTCGAATTTAATTAGAAAAATCGAAGAGAGTTCGGTACACTTACCGACCATTAATGCCGTCACTTGCGCGGCTTTAACCATTAATTCTGCTAAAGCTGAAGGTCCTGGTTACGAGCCAGTTAAAACGTGGCGACCGTCTGCTCTCTCTCTCTCTCTCTCTCTCTCTCTCTCTCTTTGCCCTTCTCTCGCTTATCGTCTCATCCTCCCTTCGTGATCTCCGAAAACCCTCGGAGCTCAAGCTGCGTTCTCCGCAATTTGTTACCAAATTTATTATACTCGTGAAGGAAGAAGAGTCGAGAGAAACAGAGAGAGAGAGAGAAAGGAAGAGAATGAGGTGGAGGATGAGGTGGAGGATGTTCCAAGGCAAAAAGTTAGACGAAAGATCGAAGAACGGAAAACAACGGGATTACGAATGACGTATCGTTCCACGATACATTTCTCTCCTTCGATCGTTTATCCCCCACTCTTTCTATTTTCCTCCACTCAAACTTCTTCCTCTTCTTCTACTACTTCTTCTTCTAGTTTTCTTCTTCTTCTTCTTTTTCCTTTTCTTCTTCTCCTTCTTCTTCTCCTTCTTCATTTTACCACGTTCCTTCGCTTATTGCCGGAATATCCGGACGAGTACATTTACTCGTCGTATCTACCAATATCTTCAACTCGAATTCTTCCTTCACTTATTTCCTTCCTTTTCCAAACGAGTTCATTTATCTTCAGAAACAACAACTAACGACGGCTTTTAGCTTCACTTTTAACAATTTCACCGAGAAGGATACCTACGCGAGATCTTTACTTATCTTTCTTTTATTTTTTCTTTTCTTTTTTCTTTTCCTTTTTTTTTTTCTCGAATACACCGTGACTTCGATCGTACCGCTTGTTTCGTGCAACGCGTTTCTAACCGACCTCTTCTAGCTCTCTCTCTCTCTCTCTTTCTCGTTCTCGTTCTAACTCTCTCTTTCTCTTTCTCTCTCGTTCTCACTCTCTCTCTCTCTCTCTGTTTCTCTCTCTATATCCGTTTCTCGTTCCATCCTCTTCTTTCTTCCTCTCCCTTACCCAGTGCATTTATCTGCAGCATCCGTGCGGAATACTCTCTAATCCGCTCATTACCGCCAAGCTTCCGCCTTCCCGTTCGGAAAGTCGCCGTTTATCGTGGCAGTGGATTAAATGGAAACTTTACGTCTATTAAGAGCTTAATTATCAACGTCATCGTTGCTCGAGATTGTTTCCTTCTTCATCAAACGTCTACTTCACATCGATCGTACCTTTCTCCTACCTTCTGTTTCCGTTTTCCTTTCGGATTATCAAAATATGCTAGTATCTAATTTTCGAAGAAGAAAATCAGTGAAAGTTTCACCAATGAGAGAGAAAGAGAAAGAGAGAGAGAGAGAGAGAGAGAGAGAGAGGAGAAAGAGAATGAGAGAATAACGTAATTAATAAGCGTTCGAAAGCACAAAATGATATTTTATAACTCATCCGTCGTTAACGCGGTGCATTTGCTCAATACGAAGATTCATCGCGTATTACAGACTATTACAGTATAACCCACCACGTAGTGTACTATTCATCAATTACGAAGCTCTAATTGGAAGCGCCTAATTGACATAGTGCAACGGATGCATGGTCACTAACTATCGAGTATACCTCACAATGAGACTCGTAGGATCGCCTAACGTCCAAATACATTTACAAATTAATCAAATAATTAAATCATTCAGGCGGGTGCACACGTGCGATGATAACAGACGACAATAAAATAACGAACGAAACAAAAAATAACTATAGCACGTATCTATTATATACTTACAATAAATCTATCTGATCGAATAACGAGTCCGATGTTGAGGGAGTTCGTTTGAGGTGAAAAAAAAAAATAAAGAAACAAACAAAGAAAAAAGAGAAAAAAGAAAGAAAAATAAATTGTTGATCGGAATTAAACATCGATAAAAAATAAAGTCGACACCTAAGTCCATTGTTATGCCAACAAAAATTTCGAGCGTGCAAATCTTGGTGTTCTTTTTTTTTTCCTTTTTCCTCCAGAGCATCAAATGATTCTAGGACGCATTTAAAATGCTAGAGGGGGAGTTTCATTCGCCTCTTTCTCATTCGTTTTCATCCTTCGGCTTCCTTGTTCGCTTCGGGGCATTGTTAACTCGTACACGCTACGCTCGTATTCAGCATTCTTTTAGCACGAGAAGTCGCGAAAGAGGCTCGCTTTTTTCTACCAGCTACAACGAGAGCCACCTTCCTGCATCTCCCGTTGTTTCCGCGAACGTTATTAGTGAGCAGGAGCGCGTTTTTGCATTCGATTTCCATTTCCGTTTGGCCTCTAGTCAGTAAAAAGGATCGTCCAATTTTTTTCTTTTTTCTCTTGTTTTTTTCTCTCTTTCTTTCTTTCTTTTTTTTTTTTTTTTAGTACATTACATACATGGAATATTTTTTTTTTATTTATATTCATACAGAGCAAAATTTGTTTTTGTTTTCTTAAATATCCGATTACAATTACGGATAATATAATTATTAAATATAAAAATTAATTCGTATCATAATCATACAATATCGAATCATTCAAAATGAAAATCATAAAATATTGAATATAAAAATTAGTTGAATAAAATTAAAAGATTGAATAAATTTTCGTACAAACGCCTTTAGATATGTTTACTATTGTAAAGTATTGAATAATCAATTTCTTTTGTCTGTCATTTATCTTGACGATATATAAATTTAATGAAGTTTTACTTGTCTTTTTTCTTTCTTTTTATTATACAAAATTATGGAAAGATTATATAAAATTATTACATCGAATTGTCATTATTAATATATTTTATATAAACTAACAAACATTTATTATAAAAAATAACGAAAGAAAATGTTCTCTATGATGTCAAAATAGATACATATGTGTAATATCGTTTCGAAAACGTCTTCTCGAAAAATTCAACGTTATTGCTGATTTCTACGAGAAAGAGGATCTACGATGGCAGATAACATACGTATGTACATAAACACACAGAGATAGATAGAGCTTAGATCGAGATACGTAGATACATAGTACGTGTACACATACATACATACATACATACATACATACGTACGTACAGAGAACGACGCAGGTATGCACGGAAAAGTAGTTTCGGGAGCACGCCAGGTATACTCTACCGAGAAATATTTCGATTGGGAAAGAGTCCGAGGAATAAGGATATTCTTCCAAATGTAACCGACTCGAAAGGATTTATCTGAGCGAGCGTGTTATTATAAACGATCGAGGATAGTAGTTCATAGCTCGCGATGTTGTCTCCAAAGAGGATTTTATTCTCGCATCGTATCTCGTGAGTACAGCTACGAACGTTAAGAAAAAAAGATAAAAAGAGAGAGAGAAAGAGAGGGAAAGAAAAGAGAGGAACGAAGACGAGGAGAAGAAAAAGAAGAAGAAAAAAAGAAAGACTTCTCTTTCATAGGGACGATGTACAACCATGATAGAGACCTTCGGCTCGGCAGGTGGCTTTAAACCCTTAGTCCGTAGGATATTTTTGATACTAATCGCGAGAATTTTCAGGCAGTTACTTCGCTTGATTTCACGAGATAACACCCACGCGTGTATATAGTTTCCTTCAGGAGTCAAAACCTATCGATAGGAGCATCTATAGTAGCTCCTTTCGGGCCACTCTTTTACTCTCACGAACGCACATTCCTATTTCGTTCCGAATTCAACAACATAAATCATGGAAAGGGAGCAAGGCAAGGGTAAAAAAAGAGAGAGATAGAGATAGATAAAGACAGAGAGAGAGAAAGAGAGAGAAAGAGAGAAAGAAAGAAAGAAAGAAAGAGAAAGAACTGCGTGGTCGACGGGATTACAAAGCATCGACTGCCGGAGATTGTAGCTTGTTTTGGGTCCTCCGAGACGAGAGAACTTTGTATCGTCCTGCGGTATAGAAAAATGAAACGCACTTCATGCATTATTCAGAACCTCTTACCAAAGCCCCTACTACATGGGCACCACCCAAAGTCCTCCCCTTTCGCGTCCAGAGATAATATGCACTTCGCAGAAGCGTGTCTACTATGCAACTATTCTTTCTTTCTTTCTTTCTTTCTTTCTTTCTTTCTTTCTTTCTCTCTTTTTTCTCTCTTTTTTTTCTTCTCTCTCTCTCTCTCTCTCTCTGTCTATCTATCTATCTATCTATCTCTTTCTGTCTTTCTAACTACTTCTAGAAGTTTATCTTGTTCTCTACAAGTACGATGTTCATACCTATTTACAATGCAACTTTCAAACGCTCTTCGACGGATTTCCTAGAATTTCCAATAAGTGTACGCGAGTTTTTAAGGAACACGTTTTTATTTAGTTTTATTTTTCTTTCTCTCTTTCTTTTCTTTTTTTCCTTCTCAAAGCGATCGATTTCTATTAACTATTCGACGAATTTTACGTAGAGGTGATATTACATATATATATATATATATATATATATATAGAAAGCTCGAGCATTTCTATATCATTGATCGAATACGTGCAATTAAACGAAGGCTAGGAATATTATTCTCGGTGCAAATGGAAATTTCTATCTATTGTTTAATAGCACACATATTTTCATGAGCATACTTTTAATATTTTAAATTATGATGGTCCCTTTTTATAATAATTCGACATATAACAACATATATAGCATTCCTTTCTATTATACCAAATTTAATGCTTCGTACTTCTGTTTTCTTTTTATTCTCTTTCTTTTTTTTTCTATTATTAATTCACACGCACGAATCCAAAAATGTATAGAGATACGATACTTTATAATATATACAATAAGGAAGCACTTAGATATATGTAATAGCCACTGACCATGCGATCCGACATTCTTTTAACATGACCAATGGACTTTATTAACGTTTAACATGTCTGACTCATCAACCTCCGACCAAACTAATTTGAGGATGGTGAGATCTAACGTAATTTAAAACAGAAAAAAAAACAATTAGGGAGAAAAACATCCTTTCTACGGTCATTCACATATACACGTACAGTATACCGATGTACTCATATATATATATATGAAAACATCATTCACATATTCAGAAAATATTTCTACATCTACAATTTTCAGTCTAAAATCGTTGACAACGGTCGAAAAAGGGGAACGGGTCGAAAGTTATTCTCGAAACTAATTAAGAAGAACACTTTCTCTCTCTCTCTCTCTCTCTCTCTCTCTCTCTCTCTCTCTCTCTCTCTCTCTCTTTCTCTCTTCCGTCCATTCTCTTCCTTACCTCGTTCTTAATGCGTTAAAGCACTTAAATTTTAACAATTTTTCAGACCCTTACCATCGGACGGTGTTCTCTCTTTCCATGTTAGAACATACCGTGTAGAACGTTGTTGTTTAGCTTCGTAGTTATTTAAGATTCAACAAAATGCGTTCATCCACTTACACAAGACTGAAAGGAAGCTATGGAAGATTATAATGCGTAAAATGAAGGTAAATAACTTTTTCACGCGGACTAACAAAAATTTACATGGCTTCTACATGACTATATAAACTATACAAATAAGTTTCTCTATGAGTAAAGAAAAAGAAAAAAAAGAAAAAGAAACTGTGTAATTTAAGTGACTTGAAATATATACGTACGTACGTAAAGAAAGATATTAAAACTAAACCTTTAAAAGTAAGAAACATAAATAAGGGAACAGCCATATGTTCACAAGGGATGTCATCTGTGACAAGAATAAAAAAGAAAATTCTCTCTCTATCCATCCATCCGTCTATCTATATATCTATCTGTCTATCTATCTCTGTCTACCTGAACACAATTAAATATCTATGTATAGGAGACACGTTATATAGGTGAGCAAACGGTTTCATCGTATTACGTACCTATTTCTCTCTCTCTTTCTCGTCCCTTTAAGCCATTATTCCTAATACTAATCAGATGAGATCTAATCGTCGATAAGATTCCAGCAGATATTTGTGCCAGCTTAGGCCAACGAGACGACGTCGTCGATGTCGTCGTCATTTTCGTTTTTTTTTTTTTTCTACATCCTCCTTCTGCTTCTCTTTATCGAATGAATTGAAAAGGTGTTCTTCGATCGTAGTAGAGAAGAATGAAAGGTCGTAAGGATGAAGGAAAAGGGAAGGATAAGGTATAGAAGGTATAGAAGGGTGTATAGGTATCAGGAAAGAGAGAGGATCGTGAGAGGAACGAACCGAGAGAAGAAAACGAAGCTGGACAAAGAGATATACAGATATGGTGGCAAGGTGGCTTGAACTGGAGTGGGGGTAGGTAGGATTAGAGCTTAACTCGCTAACAATGTCACATAACGTACTGCAGAACGGGGTAAAAGAGAGATAGAAGGAGATAGAGATAGATAGAAAGAAATAAAAAAAAAAGAAAAAGAAAAAGAGAGAGAGAGAGAGAGTAACATGGTTCTCCCTTCGTCGTAGAAATTTCTTTGCCTTATTTAATAGACCGTAGGACGATCCTGAATCGCCATTGTGACGAACACGGCTTAAGTTCGTGTATTCGTTGTGAAAAACAGAGAAGGAAAAGAAGAAGAAGAAGAAGAAGAAGAATCAGACGACGAAAAAGAGTGAGATTAAGAGAAAGAGAGAAAGAGAGAGAGAGAGAGAGAGAGAGAGAGAAATAGAGAGATAGAAAGGAAAGGGTGAGATCGCTTGAAATCGTGCCACGTAGGTAGCTACGTTCTCCTTAAATGCGTCCTACACCCCTGCAGCCAGTATTTCGAAAGGAGGAAGGGATTCTTTTCTTCAAAAAAAAAAAAAAAGAAAGAAAAAGAAAAAAGAAAAATAGGGAGAAAGAAAACTAGAAAAGGAGAATGAAAGAAAAAGAGAAAGAGAAAGAGAAAGAAAAAGATTCGCCTGTAGTTATCTATACATAGGACAGACGGTGCTGAGTTAGATAGTATATGTAAGTATATATGTATGTACGTATGTATGCGTGCATCTACATACCCAGATCGATCCCAACGCAGCCTGGAGCAGCCCTTTAGCTAAAGAATGCGAGAGATAAAATCGTGCAACCGCTGCATTAGCGATCCCTCGACGGAGGGTCCGACGCGTCGCTTTTGTCGCGTCCGTCGGTCTACGCGTTAGTTCGCATATACACCTATACATACATGTATATGTATATATGTGCGTGTATGTGTATGTATGTATACGTGTTAAGAGCGAATGTGATACTTATACATGCAAAAAGAGGGAAAACGAAGGGGAGATCGTACTTAGCAAAGAGTCGTGCAAACACATACGCACTTCTATACGAACTTTTGGAGAACGTCTCCTTTCCGATGTGTTCTCTATCTCTTTCTTTATCTCTTTCTTTCTTTGCCTTTCTCTCTCTTTCTCATTCTCTTTCTCTTTCTCTCTTTACTCTTTTTCTTGTTCTACCTATCTCTCTCTATCTCCTCGTTCCATTCTTTCTCTCCACCCTTACATTTGAAACGTGCAAGTACGCGTGCGAACGCTTTTACGCTTCGCGTCCTTTTCTCCCTGCATGAAGATGACACTCCGTGTCATTTGCAAAGTATCTAAAACGCCGTCTGTGTAATGTGCGGATAGCCTTAACATATGTTGGTGTGTATATGTGTTGATACACGTTGATGGAACCGCGATGTAAGAGGGAAACTGTTCCTGTGTTACTGTGGTTTTTAACCTCTGACGAACGTGTTAACTTTTTTCTCGTTCGTTTGATATACATATATATGTCTATATATATATATATAAATTTATTTTCATTCTATTTTTTATAGAAAATTAATACCTTAGGTTTTTCGATACTAACTTTATTATTTTTAACGACAACGACAACCTTGAAATACCAGAAATATACTAGTTGATTACTTTCGTCTCACGACTCATCGAACACCTTCCGCGATCGATAATACACTATTTCCATATTCATGGGAACTATAAATGTACGTTAACAGTTTGCGGAAGCGCGTAGTTAGATTATCTTCCTGTGGTTGTCACCATGTCCAGGTAATTCACAAAGAGATCGTTCACCATGAAAAGATTCATGCTCGTTCGCACCTTCGTTCCTGTCGCTATTTTATATCACAACAAAAGTATAGGACCTTCTTCTTATCTCTTATGCAGATCCCGACATCGGATATTGTATCTAATCTCGAAACTAATTTAAAAAAGCAATTGGAAAAAAGTTAGAATATACTTAAATGAAAATACAATTATTTTCTTTTCTATACACACTGACAACTTTCGTATATATACATATATAGAAATATATATATATACACATACATACAGATAGATACATACACTTTGTCGCGCACGAAAATCCGATTTTATATCGTTCCTTGGTATAGAATCAAATATTTGCAAAAGAATCATCGTCAGAGAAATGTACACAAACCTTGGACCAATATCCTCTATCATTCTTTTAGTTTCCGGCACTCGTTTATGACATGAAAGATTAAAAAGACTTTTAGCTTGGATTTAAAAAAAATACTCCCAGAGGGAAAAAAGTTTTACTTATATATATATATATATATATATATATATATATATATATATATATATATATTGTTTCAAGCCATTTCGAGTTATCATCGTGCTTTTTCCTATAAACATTTTAAGATTATAGCCGGCACTCCGGAATAATAAATGCTCGTTATCGTGCCATAACACTCGTATACTTCAAAGTACAATCCGTGCATTAGGTGAGATCGTACGATTAGCACGACACAATCGCGTTAACAGTTATCGTGAAATAATCGTAAACGTAAACGCGAATCGTGTCCTCGGTTTCGAGGCTATATCAATAACCCAACCGTGGTTCTAGAGTTTCCGATATGAAACGCATGTTTAATATAGCACGATGATAGCTCCTATAGAATGAGGCAGATCGTATAACACGATCGCACTAGTTCTTCAGAATTTATGCGATATCGATTATTGCGTTATCGATTGTATTATTAAAGGAAAGATTAAAGTTAGAGCAAAAGGAAAAAAGAAACGGCCTTCGAAGATTATATTAATTGCGTCTCGACTTTTATTTCTTTCGATCCTCGTAATATCGCAGTTATTTGCGCAGTTAATTGCTTCTCTCTACACTCTACATATGGAACAAGAATTGTTATTATTACATTAGGAAAAATTGATCGGGACAATGAATATTTAAAAACGTTCGAAGGCTCTTGTTCGTTCGACAAAAATTTACGATTCTGAAACATTTCATTTAAAGAGAAAAAAAGATGATGACGATGTGATAGTCGTGTATTGTAAATATTAATAACGTCCAAACACCATTTTCATCTTTTATTTGAAAATGTCTTATTTCTTGGAGAATGCAGTTCACGGATCTGGAAAATTCGTCGATCGAACGTCACTATGACTTTTCTTCCTTTTCGTCTATCAGATCGAAACTCGAACGTCGTAGTGAAAGGTCAGGCAATATCTTACGGAGAACAACAGGTAATGCAATATTCAATTTGCCTCCAACGATTTATCCCAATTTCCTGTCTAACGCGCTGTGCATTAACACCAACGGCGAACTAACTAGATTCGAATATCTCTAAATGCATTGGCTGCATGTGTTGTAATTCGATGTGATTAACAGCGCCACGTGTTGGTAACTGTACGAGCAAGTTGGCAATATTACCCATCTGGCCAGTTTAATCCCTCTCACTTTACTCGAGATATCATCGGATATTACGGCATTGCGCATTGAGAAATTTAATAAAGGTACGTAACTTAATTTTCATCGAGAAAAATCGTCGATCGTCGAACGAGAGCGTATAGATCTTTGTGTACGTAAGTAGGACGTATTACACGTCTTTATTACACGTCTAAGTTTCTGATACTATCGAAATGATATACGTTGCGTTTCTACATTTTATAATATTAACAAATGTTTATAGAAAAATTTATAGAAAAATGAAACAGTTCGAACGCGATAACTGTATTACGTTTTATTTAATGGAATTCACCAACGAACCGCGTATTTCATACTAAATCGTTTTTCGCGCATACAAAATCTCGTGAACATTATCTCTGTCGCTCTATTTCTCTCCTCTTTTCTTCGCTTCTCTTTTCTTGATACAAGACGTAGGAAACGTTCCGACGTCGATCTTGATATAACGTCAAGAGCATCTCGAAATAAAAGAATTCACGAGGAACTACGAAATATTATCGTTATAAAATATTAGATACGACCACTAAGAAACGATCTATTTGAAATTTCTAGAGCATGAATTCAACACACTATTCTCGTTCTTTTTCATAATTATAATGTACTCCGTAATATAACGTGCAATATATAATCAAGGGTTGTTGAACGAAAGCTCTCTTAAAAAAAAAATTTTTAATATAAAAATTTATAAATGAGAACTCGAAAGAATTCAATTTTTTACTAGACGAACGTTTCAATGCGATATTATTGGTTTTGCCGAAATAAATTACAAAAAAAAAAAAAAAAAAAAAAAAAAGATGAAACATATCAATGACATTTCTTTTATGCTTTGTTACTAACCCCTATAGAATTTATCCTTTAATTTAAGATCTATTTTTCTTTCCTCTTTCTCTCTCTCTCTCTCTCTCTCTCTCTCTCTCTCTCTCTCTCTATTTCCCTCTCTTTATCATTCCAATTTCTTTCCTTTTACAGACGGTAGTCATTCGAACGAACACACGTATGTAAGTATATACCTCAAGCTTAGAAAACTATACGCTTTCTTTAACATAGCTCCTACGATTGTTTTCAACCCCCATACCCCCTCAATCTCTCTCGTAAAGTCCTCGACTCTCACGGGAGTTTAAAACAAGCATACTATGTTTCCTCCTGTATTATCTTCCTCTCTCTTTCTCTCTTTCTCTCTCTTTCTCTCTCTCTCTTTCTCTTTCTCTCTCTATCTCCTTTTATTCCGTATAGTGTATATATCGTTTATTGTTTATACATTGTAGATCGGTCGTTTGTATACCGAACAAATTTACGAGAGCTCGTAGGATACAGTTTATTCTAGCACCTACACGTTCTGGTCATCTCATTGATGCCCCCGGCACGTTAATACCAGCACGCTTGTTGCAGGGGCAACGTTTTACGGTAATGTTGTCGATAAGCCGCGGATTTACAGATCGTCGAAGCTGCACGGAATACCGATGAACTATCGTGTGACTTCGATCTTACACGCGCCGATTTATTTCCCCGATACGTTTTATTCCAATAAAAATCTCGAAATCGAAACCTCCCACCCTTCTCACTTCCATCTCCACCTCCGTCTCCTTTTCCTATCACCTCTCCTACTCCTTCTCTCACTCCCAGCTTCGCTTATCTCTTGACCGGACCAACGTGCGATAGAAGTCCAACAGCATGGTCCGTATTTATGAGATCCGATATATACATACATATATGTATGTATATATATATATTTTTTTTTTTTGAAAAATCAGTAAAAAAATGCGAATCTCTTTGCTGTGTTTCTTCTTCTTTAGTTTACTCCCTCCCCCTCACCTTCCATTTTTTTTTTCATTACATCTTTTTTTACTTTTATGTTTTATTTATTTTTATTTTCAATTTTATTTTCATTCTTATTTTTATTTTTATTTCTCTTTATACCTTGCGAAATCTACCTTATATTATTTATCAAGAAGTAGAATCTATACGATATATCGTCATAGAATAAATATCGCGATGATAACAATATTATTACCTCAAATTGAACGGCCTTTAATTACTTGATTACGAGATAACATATGACAAATCAGACGAGATTATTATCTATCAATTAGATTTATTACTTAGTCTTGATGACTAACTACCGTGATAACTAATTCGTTTTGATGATTCAACAAATCCGATTCAACAAATACTTTACATTGCTGTAGTTTAGTACATTAGTTAATATTTTTAATTAAAGCATCCATGATCGAGAAACGTTTGTTTAATATCTTCTAATCCTTGCGAATCATGATATATAAATTTTCTTTCTTTTATTTTCTTTTTTTTCCAAATAATCTTAAAATGACGTAGAGCTTTGATCTCAATACGCATGCTACTCGAACATAAGAGGAAAAAAGAGAGAGAGAGAGAGAAAGAGGTAGAGAGAGAAAGACAGAGAAAGAAATAAATAGTTTCGTATGCGTTACCACCTTTCATTCCTGACCTGTGGGCCGTCTATGGATTGGAATTTTTTTTAATTTCCCAAGAGAATAGCGGGAGGGATACGAAAAGAGAGAGAGAGAGAGCGTATGGGATCTCGCTGTACATCAAATGGAAATAATACAGAAAACGTTCTTCTCTTGTATCGGTTCCGCTCGAATAAATCGAATAGATCATTCCGATTCTAGCAACAAATACTTAACCATTTCCATGTATTAGTTTCAATATTTAACATTCTCTTTTTTTTTTTTTAATTATTCAGGATCAAAGCGTTCGTTTAATATTTTTCTAATCTATGTGAATCCTGAGAAATAATTCATGCATAAATTAACGGAACACCCGTTATATCCAATAAATTTTATAAAATCCGTCAGGAATAAACGACTCTGTCCGATTATTCTTTCGGTTTATCATCTCTCTCTCGCTCTCTCTCTCTCTCTCGTTCTCTTTCTCTTTCGTTTCCTCTTTCTCTTATTCGTCGATAAAAAATTTTCTCGTTAGCGAAAAGCCGATATATCCGTAGGGCACTCGAAATCGTATAGGTATACCTTCTTTTCGCTTCTTTTCAACGTTCAGCCGTACTTACACGCGACGTTCGTTCTCGAAATCTGCTCGGGAACAAGTACGAAGCAGTAAATCGAGAAAGTGATCGATCGATCGATCGACTATACTGTTCGTTTCTACCTCCAAGCACCGATACTAAAGCTACAAGAGAAGACGCTCTTCCTTTCGGTTACTTTGTCATCGGTACCGTGGAATCGGTGTCACGATGGTAATTTATAAAGAAGCCCACGCTGCTACGTGCTGCAAGCATCCGTGAGGATGAAAAGATTGGAAAGAAACAAGAGAGAGAAAGAGACAAGAAAAAGACGTAGCAGCAGCAGCAACAGCAGCAGCAGCAGCAGCAGCAACAGTGTAGTAGTAGTAGAGTAGTAGTAGTAATGTAGTAGTAGAAGAAGAAGAAGAAGAACTACAAAGAGGGTGAGCAACAGAAACGTTTACCAATAGCATGTTTCACGAGGCGGTAATGATACCATGAATATGTATACGCAGAACGGGCTGAGAGAAGGCCGAGAACGAGCTCTCCTTATACACGGTGTTCCTTTTTTTACTTGCCACGAGTCGTCCCATCGAGAGAGTATCTCGTTCCACGAGCTCGAGAAGGAGCTTGTCTTCTCTCGAAGGTCGTTGGATAATTCTCTCTTTTTCTACCTCTCTCTCTTTCTTATTCGTTATCGAACGACGACGAATCAAGGAGGAAAGCACGCCGAACCGATTGCAAAAACGAACAAAAGAAATAGATAGGTAGGTAGGTAGGTAGGTAGGTAGGTAGGTAGGTAGATAGGTAGGTTGGTAAGTAGGTAGGTAGGTAGGTAATACATACAAACATACATACATATGTACGTACGTACGTACATAGATATTTATAGGAGAGAGAAAGAGAGAAAGAAGGAAATCCATGATTTGGTCGTTTATATTTAACAAGCTATTAACGCGTAGACGAAAGGGGACACCGTCGTCTACGACGACGATGACGAAGAGATAGGGGAGGGTTTCGGAAAGAGAAGAAGGAGGAACGTTGAGGGATCAAGAGTAGGCTCCGCTTTCGGTCCGGAGGAACCGAAAGAGAATGACGGCGAGATGGGCGTGTCCTTTCTACACTGTAAAACAAACAAGACCCGTTAATGATGCGAGCTGCTAGTTAGAGGGGACCATCTACGCATCTTTTCTCTTTTTCTCTCTCATTCTTCTTCTTCTTCTTCTTCTTCTTCTTCTTCTTCTTTCCTCTTCCCCTTACTCTCCTATCCCCTCGTCACGCTTTGCATAGGAATTCGTTTCACGTCATTCACGTTGCATTCTTTATACCACCGCCCGTGGCTGCTAGGGGTGCTCCCCATTTCTCTCTCTCTCTCTCTCTCTCTCTCTCTCTCTCTCTCTCCTTGTCTTCAAGACTACGAGCACAGTCGTCCTCGAAACTCCTTCTCGTAGTACGACGACAACGACGACGAAGACGAGGGCGACGACGACGTACTTCGTAGTCCGCTGGCACGACCAAGCCCATCCTTCTTTTTCCTTCGGCTCCAAAACTCATTTATTATATAGGAAGAAGAGAAAAAGAATAGAAAGAAGAAGGTTGATGCCTTAGAGAGAGGAACTAGACCGTCGAACTAATCGTCCCGTCAGAAATAGCCGACCCATCCTGCCGTATCCTTCCGAGAAATCGTGTTAATTTTCGAGGACCGTCGATGCCGATAATTTCGATGCTAATGGTAACGACGGCAACAACCGACTCTCTAGGGACAAGAACGATGCCGAAGAGACAGACAGGAGGGAAGAGAAGGGAAGAGAAGGGGAGTGAAGAGAAGGGGGTTGAGGACGGGGGTGGCAAGCCTAAAACCTGTCGAGGTATGCCGACTACGAGGCCGCTAGGCGAGCTTCGTGAAAATAACGTTGTAGAAAACGGGCTCATTGTCCGTGTTAACTCATTTACGTTCGGTACGCTTAAATGAAGTTTCGTGCTGGAGCCAAGTGAGTAGGTAGGTTCGTATAGCTCGTAGAGATAGGTATAGGTATAGTTATAGGTATAGGTATAGGTATGGGAGGCAATCTACTCGATCGAAAACACGCCTACGTTCGTGGCGTTTAAACTAATTCAAGAGTCTCTTTCTCTCTCTCTCTCTCTCTCTCTCTTTCTCTCTCGCTCTCTCTATTTCTATCTATCTCTATCTCTGTCTTTCTATCTTGTTATTTCGTTAAATACAGAATTCTAATGAACGCTCATTCTCAGGCGCTTTCATAAGAGAATCTCGTACGAGATTGTTGAAAATTTCCTTCCTCGTAGACGCATTGAAACGTGAATGGCCAGTGAATATCGCCACGCCAATGCTCCATGTAAATCACTATCCCAGCCATTCGTATATATTTTTTATCTCTCTCTCTCTCTCTCTCTCTCTCTTCTTCCTTCCTTCCTTCCTTCCTTCCTTCCTTCCTTCCTTCCTTCCTTCATCGAGCAGTCCGGAGATACAGTTTATCCGCCTCTCAATAGACCACCCTGCATGAGTATAGGTATAATACGCGATACGAACGAACGATACGTGCCGTATGGCCTCTATTCATAGGGTGTATTAATGAAAACGTAGGGAACTCGTCGATGATCAAACAAAAAAGAATTGAAAAATAAAATCAAAGCGAGGAAGAGAAAGAAATGAAGAGGAAGATAGGAACGCGCGAAACAAAAACTATTTGAAAAGGAAAAAAAGAATGGTTTTAGCAATATTAGGATAGTAAACAATGCGTTGCGTATCGACGCAAAGCGAGCGCAGATTTTATATTTCAAATACGATTTCGGATTCGAGGTTGTTTGTTTTTGCGATACCATAACGAAATTCTCCCTCTGGGGCCTCAGCTTTCTCTTTATATTCTTCTTCGTTTTTTATTTTGTTTCTTGATTTTTGCTCTCTTTCTTTTTTCTTTTCTTTCCTTTTCCTTTTTCTTTCTTCTTTTTTTTTTTTACTATTCTCTCATTTCCTTCCTCATTTTCAGAAGCCCGTATATAAGAATATCTACGTAGGTATGTATGTATCTGTAATAAAACGTTCATATGTATAAACGTAAAAGATAGACAAGTTCGTTTGTAAAAAGAGAGAGAAAGAGAGAAAAAGAAAATTTTCGATTCTCATCGAAAATATCACGATATTCAAGAAAAGTTTCAGTAAAGTGGCGGGTGAAGAAACGTAGATAAGAACAACACGTGCACCCGATAAAGCCGACTTGAAGAAACGTAGAGATTTGAGAAAAGAAACGAAGGAAAACATCTTGCACCCATTTTACCTACTTTGAAATTCTCTATCACGCTTCTCAACACGGAAACATCTTTTCTCGAATAAATGAATCATAGGCGGCACACGGTGTTTGTTGGCCGAGAGAGTCGCAAAAGATACGACTACGAGTTGTGTACCCTTTTTCTTTCTCCTCCTTTTCCCCATCCTCATCCTCATCCTCATCTTCCTTCTCCCCCTCCTCATTCTCCTGATCCTTCTCCACCTCCTATTTCTCCTTTTCCTGGCGTGTAAGCGCGATAAACAAAAAAAAAAAGAAAAATAAAAAGAAACTCCTTCGTGCTTGCGCACTCGTGCCACTCGTTCTTATTTATGGCCCTGAAAGTATTTCTTTTTCTCTCCCCTTTTTTCTTTTTATCTCTCTCTCTCTCTCTCTCTCTCTCTCTCTCTCTCTCTCTCTTTTTTCTCTATATAATAAGAGAGGATAAGAAACGTGATCATTGATCGATTCATCGGATCAGATATGAGAAAGTACCTTTGTCAATTGAGAAATTATTCATAAAATGACGAGAAGCGTTTGAATCATCTCAGAAAATAAGAAAGACAGAGAAGGAAAGAGAAAAGAAAGAGTGATACGAACTAGCAGTGATGATTAACTCTACCGAACAGACAAATATAGATAGGAATTATAAATCGAATTTATAAAAATTTGATAATCTCGATCTTTGATAATCGGTAATTACTAGAGAAGTCGAGAGAATAAGATAAAGAGAGAGAGAGAGAGAGAAAGAAAGAGAAACGTTCATCAAAGAAGAACATTATAGCACGGATATTCGATATAAATAACATGAAATTGAAGAATGGTGTCTCGGCTGTGGTTCGAATCGAATTAAGACTCATTAGTAACAGATCGGAAAGTAGATTAGAACGGTAATTGTCTTGTCAGAAATCTTCGTTCTCCTGGGCGGATCTGTAAATGTACCAAGAGAGAAAGAGAAAGGGAGAAAGAGAAAGAGAGAGAGAGAGAGAGAGAGAGAGAGAGAGAGAGAGATGAGAGAGATGAGAAAGAGAGAGAAAGGAAGAGGCTGTCGGTTCTCGGCAGCACCGGTCCGAGAATTTATGGAACAAAGGCCACGGAGGATGCTGTTCGTAATCTGAGCTATGAGTTTCGTTGGGTAGTATCTTGTAAATTCGACGAACTGCGCCGCCACGGAGCCCGTGGTTAGTCAATCGTGATTGCAATTTCCGAAAATCTGATCCATCCATTTGTCCCACGCTCGCATTAGAATTCAACATCAACTGTGTCTATATACATAGAGACACAAACGCGTTTGTGTATGCGTATTTGTAAAAGACAGAGAGAGGAAGAGAGAGAGAGAGAGAGAGAGAGATAGACAGAGAGATCAAGTGTGACCCAAATCGATATTGGTTTAGCCAATAAGTCAAGCGTCTCGTTAATGGAACGCAAGATTTAATTGAAAACTAATTAATCGGTGATCGATCGAACGCCGATTTCCATTAGTCTCCCTCGAATCCTTTCTATAATTTATACGCTTCTCAAAATGAATTCGAAGGGATCGAATTATACCTTCCCTTTCTCTCTCTCTCTCTCTCTTTCTCTTTCTCTTTCTTTCTCATATATATGTATATATATCATATATATATATATATATATATATATATATATATATATATATATATACACACACACACACACACACACAGTCTTTCTCTCTCATTTCTGAAGTAAGCATCGAAGAGCGAAGGATTCTCTACTAATCGGAATAAAAGTATCTATCTAGCCCGAGAGTCTGGACGATGCTTTCCGCATAATTAAATAAGCAACGAGCTACGCTCGCACGTTACTGTGAGAGCAAAGAAGAGAGGAGAAAGAGAGAGAGAAAGCAGAGCTCTTTTTCTACCCGAAGATGTCGCGTTTGTTAATTCGTGCAGTCGTGGCAGATGGGACCAGCCAACGAGAACCTTCCACCGAAAATAATGTACGTGTACTAATTATTCGAAGGGCGAAAGGAAAAAAAGGAAAAACGAACAAATATATATATATATATATATATATATATATATATATATAAAGAAAAAGAAAAAGAAGAAGAAGAGTAGGAGAAAAGAAGGAACAAAATATTTGTATTCCTAACTATTTCGTACATGTGTCAGCCGACATTATAATTACACACGACGGATACTAATTACGGACGTGTGTCCAAGAAGAGGAAGAGAGAAGAGAGGATTTGACAAAATCATTGTCGTATTCGTATCTCCTTTGGAAACGACGCAATCAGTATGAAAAAGAAAAAAAGGAAAAAGAAGAAAATAAAAAGATGGTAGTAGTCGGACCGGGAAAAGTCGAGCTTGAGATGGGTCGAAGGTGAGCCGAGAGTGCACAGACGGTCGTTAATACTTGAAGCGAAGAATCAGTGTTACTCCGTCTAGTCCAAGCTCGGTCTCGTTTGTTACGCGATAGAGACCGCGAAAAATTACGGTCCGGTGTTCCCTGGTCGTCCTGTCGGAAATAATCGACAAAGGAATCGATCGTACGATTGGACGACCGATCGATAGATCGACCGATCAATCGATCGATCGATCTATCGATCGGTCGATTTATCGATCTATACGACGCGACGCTACGCGATGCAATGAAATCGATCGGTCAAAGACCGTGCAAGAAACCCTTACCGATAAAGGACTCTTTTCTCTTGTTCGACGCTCGACGCTATTTAACCGAATGCCCTTTTCTTTTTTCTTTTTTTTTTTCCTTCTTTTCCATTTCTTTTTTTTTTCTTTCTTCCTTTTTTCATTTGTCACGTCAAACTGTTCGTATAAATTTTCTTCCCTTATCCCACCGTAGAAACCAAGTCGTTATTACGATATGTGTAATTCTTTGTTAGATCCTTTCATCCTTTTAAAACCTTATGAGGAATTTTTATTTAGGTATCTTACTTACTTACTTATTTACTTACTTACTTACTTACTTACTTACTTACTTACTTACTTCGCTCTTTTCCACGGGTCTCGATGATATTTTCTAATAACGAACTGACTCTTTTTCCGGAGCACCAGAATAATCTTCTTTTTCCTTTTCTTTTCGAACTATCGAGGAAAATAGAGATTGCATCGTCCTGAGGGGTTTGTTTAAGCGAATCTACTTTCGATACGAGCTTACTTTTTATTTCTTCGTCGAGTAACAATACTCTCTCCTCTCTCTCTCTCTCTCTCTCTCTTTCTTTTACTTCGTCTCTCAATCTAGTTCAAACCAAGGTAGGTAGACGCTAGGGAAAAGTTTACCTCGGCCGACTCGGAATTCACGACAATTTGCTTTCAAAGTTCGTAGTCGACTTGTCAACAGCCTGGCCGCAAACCATTTTCATTATCTAGTCTTCATGGTAGCGCACATGCGCCGTTAAAGCCTGATGAGGATCGATGTCGATGTGTACGCACGTCCGCCCGTTGCTCTCGAGAAGCCGTTTTGCCAAAGTTTTGGAGCCATTAATCGTTAAAAGGACGATTGTTCGCTACGACAGTTCGTATTAAATTTCATGTCCCCTTTGGATCTTATTCGCTTAATCAAACGCACGTAGATATCTATTTTCTCGGAACTTCATTAAGCTTCGTTAATCATCCTGCATGGTTTTAGATAATTACTCTTTCATCATGAACGCGAGAACTTGTATACATATACATATATATATATATATATATATATATATATATATATATATATACATATATATATATATGTATGTATGTGTATATGCACATACAACACGCGTGTATTTTATTATCGAACTGTATTCTACTCATTATGGAAAGTTCGCCTAATTTTGTACCAGACAGGCGATTACATCTCTTTCATCTCTCTCTCTCTCTTTCTCTCTCTCTCTCTCTCTCTCTCTCTCTCTCTCTCTCTCTCTCTCTCTCTCTCTCTCTCTCTCTGCAGTTATACCGATACTCTCGGTACAGAGCTTACAATTTTTTTCGAGCGTATACATTTTAAAATAGAGCACTCGGAAGTTCGCACTTTGAAATTTCATTCCGTGGGTTATTTTCAAGGCACAACGCGTTTTCTCTATTATACCATCTCTATTTTCAAACTTACATAGGTATTTCATGTTTCCAACATTAATGAGATAGAAACTCGCGTGACCTACGTTAAGTTGGCCAACGAGAAGGATGTAATAATAATAAATACAATGAATATAAAATAATCCAAGTGCGTTATAACAACAATATATTCTATAAAAATTTAACGAAGCTTTTCTTTCTTACTTTTATTAATTATCGTTTCCACTCGTTGATTATTTAACTAGGTATGTAAACGTAGGTGCGTATACGTTTAAACACATCATATAATATAGTTAATGTTGATACATGTAAGTTGACTCTAAATTCAACCGTATATACAACATGAACGAGACATAACCGAGTTTACGTACGTAATATCTCATAAACTCTTACGGTAGAAATATAGAAATACGATAACACAAATACGATTGGTATTGACTTGTTTTTTCATTTTTGTTATTAATATAACGTTACTCGAACAAATGTTCCTCTTATTTATTTTTAAATAAAAAATTCCATGGGGATATGTCTCTGGATATTATAACGAGAACAAACCAAACGAATTCCCAGATTAATCTTCCCTCATATTTTAAACCCCCGTATGAGTTCACCTTATTTTCATTTATACGTTTACCTTCTGGCAATAGAATTTACGATCGTTATCGGGACATACGATCTTATATCGCTGAATCTTTCCATTAAAATTAATAAAGATGATAAAGATCCATTACCATTATCGTTTATAATAAAATTCGATGATACAATTAAATTAAAATGTTGAAATACCGAGGAAAACGGGAGATTACTAATCGTAGAGAGAGAAAGAGAGAACGCGAGAGAGAGAGAGAGAGAGAGAGAGAGAGAGAGAGAATTTCAAGGGAGGTAAGGAGAAAGAGAAATAACGACGAAGCAAAGGGTTGAAATAAGGGAGCTTAAAACGAACAGAAAAGAGAGGGAGAGAGAGAGAGAGAGAAAAGAAGAGAGGATAGGAGTAGAAGAGGGGAGGAAGGAAGCGCAGATTAGTCGGCGTTAAGCGTCGCGTCCGGTGCAAGTTTCCTTCTTTTTCCCGAGGGAAGGCCCGGTAGTAAAGGGAACAATCGATATTAGCGCAACAGGAAATTGTGAAAAAAAGAAGAAAAGAAAAAAAAGAAAAAGACAGAAAGAAAAAAGAAAAAGGACGGGAGAGAAAAAAAGAGAGGCTGAGAGAGTGAGAGAGAAAGAGAGAAAGAGAAAATGAAGAGAAGCAGAGGTTCCTAGAACGAACTAACATTTCCCACGTGGAAAATACATGTTGAGAGTAACCGTTCGGGAAAATTTGGCAATGTGTTCGTACGCATAGAGAGAGAGAAAGAGAG